>NW_026111664.1:155000-165000 GCF_024679095.1 Eriocheir sinensis
GAGAGGGGAGAGGTGGAGGGATGCAGAGGAAGGAAAAAACAGAGGGGAGGTGAGGGAGGGAGAGAAAGGGAGGTAAGGGGAAATAGGGGAGGGGGGATGAAGGCGGGAGAGGGCGGGAGAAAGAGGGGAAAAAAGATGGGAGGTAAGGAAGACCTGGGGAGGATAGGAAAACAGAGGGAGTGAGAGGAGGAAAGAGGGGAGAGAGAAGTGGAGAGAGCTGAACGAGGAGAAAAAAAAGAGGGGAGGTAAGGGAGGGAGAGGAGGTAGAGGGAGGTAGGCAAAGGACATAAGGAAGGGGAGAACAAGGTGAGGGGAGACACAGAGGGGATGGGGGAGAGAGGGAGAGGAGATGGTGTTAGTGAGGGCAGCGGCAGGGAAGAAGGGACTAGAGAGAGAGAGAGAGAGAGAGAGAGAGAGAATGCTGAGAGGAAGAAAGAAACACGATGATAATAGAAAACGGGATATGGGGTGAGGTCGTAGAAATAATGAAGTAAGGAGATGCAGTTATTTTTTATTTTTTTTTATTTTACAACAAAGGAGACAGCTCAAGGCCACAAAAAAAGGAAACAATATTAAAAAAAAGCCCGCTACTCGCTGCTTCCCCCAAAATAAAGAATCAAAAGAGGTGGCCGAAAGAGAGGTCAATTTCGGGAGGAGAGGTGTTCTAATATGGAGAGAAGTAATAAAAAAAATAAAAGTGAGATATATTCCTTCTATATATTTTAACCTTCGACTTGGCAAATGATAAGCAGATAGAAGAGAAGAAGAAGAAGGAGAGAGAAGAGGAGGAGGAGATGAAGGAGGGAGATGAGAGAAGGGATAACTGTTTTTTTCCCTGCCTTTTTCAATCTTCGCATAATGAAAAAGAGATGAAGGAGGAGGAGAGGAAGAAGGAAGAGGGAGAGAATAAGGAAAAGAAGGAGGAAGGAGGAGGAAGGAGGGAGAGGAGAAGGAAGGGAGAACTGTTTTTTTTTTCTCTTTTTTACAATACTTTTTAGATGTCGTTTTCTATCTCCCCTCGTTATTCTCTCTCTCTCTCTCTCTCTCTCTCTCTCTCTCTCTCTCTCTCTCTGTATCTACCTTATCTCTTTCCCTTTCTCTCTCTGTCTCTGTATTTCTTTTCTTCTCTCCGTCGTTTGGTAGCATCTCTCTCTCTCTCTCTCTCTCTCTCTCTCTCTCTCTCTCTCTCTCTCTCTCTCTCTGTATCTACCTTATCTCTTTCCCTTTCTCTGTCTTTATTTCTCTTCGTCGTTTGGTCGCATCTTTATCTATCTCTATTCCTCTCACTCTCACTCTCACTCTCTCTCTCTCTCTCTCTCTCTCTCTCTCTCTCCTTTCTTCCCGCCCCTCCGCCGCCGTTCCAGGGGGAGGAAGCGCGACGTTGACAAATTACAGGAGGTTTAAGGGATCTCCTACCCTGCGGACCCTTCATCCTAGATCGGCTCCCTTCCTTGCCTCCTCCTCCTCCTCCTCCTCCTCCTACCGTTGCTCCTCCTGCTGCCTCTGGTCTTCTTCGTCCTCGTCCTGGCCTTCGTTTTCCTCTGCCTTTTCACTTTTTACTCCAGTTCTTCCGTTTTCTCTTTTTTTTTGTTATTTTGTTTTAGATTTTAGGCTCATTTTCTTTTTGGGGGTTTTGGTTCGATTTTTTGGTTTGGTTTTGCTTGTTATCTATCTGTCTATCTATCTCGGTTTCGTCTTTTTTTTCCCTCTTTTTCTCTACTTACTTTTTTTTCTCATGTTCATTCTTCGATTCTCTCTCTCTCTCTCTCTCTCTCTCTCTCTCTCTCTCTCTCTCTCTCTCTCTCTCTCCCATTCACTAACGGGCACGGCAGCTTTAACAAACTTCTCAATATTGATGATTAACTTCCCTACATTAAATTTCTTCCCCATTTCGTAACTTCATATTTTTCCCCACTCTTCATTAACATTAAAAAACTTCACTTCACGTCACTTTATTTTCATCTACTTATTTTTTTTCATATTTACCGGTTCGATTTTAAGCTTTTTTTCTCTTTTAGTTTAATCTTTTTGGTATGTTTTCTTTCGCTAATCATTTTTTTTTTACTTTTTTCGTTTCTTTTTTGTTTTTATTTTATTGTCTTCCTTTTTATTCGTGTTTCTCCGCCTTTTTTTCATCTCCGACCTCCATTAGTCTTCCTACACACGCTTCGTTCTTCCTTTTCGCTTTCTCTCTCTCTCTCTCTCTCTCTCTCTCTCTCTCTCTCTCTCTCTCTCTCTCTCTCTCTCTCTCTCTCTCTCTCTCTCTCTCTCTCTCTCCTGTCTCTCTTTTATCTCTACGTCCTCAGCGCTTTCCCTCTCTGTCTCTCTCTCTACTCTCCTCTCGCTCTTTTCCTGTCTCCCTTTTTCCCTCCGTCCTTTTCACCTTCTCTGTTCTCTGTCTCTCTGTTCCTCTTTATTCTCCTCTCTCTCTCTTCTGTCTCTCCTTTTTTCCCTACGTCCTCTTCGCTTTCCCTCTCTGTCTCTCTCTCTAGTCTCCTCTCGCTCTTTTCTGTGTCCCCTTTTTCCCTCGCCCTCCCTCCGCCTTCATCCCTCACTCCCCTCGGCTCCCCTCTCGCCTGGTAGCATCTGGCGGGAATTACCGGGTAAATTCCAGCAAGATTTAGCGTTTAATGAGGCTGGAGTGTGAGATGGCCATTTTCGACGGTCTCCACCCAGCCAGACTTCGACCTTTCCCTCTGCCGCCACCACACTATATACGACTACTATTACTATTACTATTCCTACTACTACTACTATTCCTACTACTACTACTACTACTACTACTACTACTACTACTACTACTACTGCTACCGGTGCTTCTTTTTCTACTGCCGTTGTCCCGCTATCCCTCTGCAAACTCTACTACTACTACCACTACTACTACTACTACTACTATTCCTACGCCTGCTACTACTACTGCTACTACATACACTGGTGCTTCTACTTCTACTGCCGCTGTCGATTCTGCTGTCCCTATCACCGCTGTCCCCGAAATTGACCTCTCTTTTTGGCCACTCCTCTGTACTCTATTCAGGAGCAGTAAGTAGCGGGCTTTTTTTTTTCACGCCCTTGAACTGTCTCCTTTTCTGTAAAATAAATAAAACCCCTCTACTACTACTACTACTACTACTACTACTACTACTACTACTACTACTACTATTACTGGTGCTGTTTCTAATACTGATCCCTCTTTTTCCTCTACTGATACAACTACTATTTCCACTACTCCTGATCTGGTTTTGGCGCTTCTGCTGTCGCTATCGCCTCTGCTGCCGCTATCACCACACCGCAAGCAACAGCAACAGGATAAACAGGTACGCAATCTCAGTGAGGGAGTCAATAAACCTCAGCTGACTCCCTTCGCTGATAAAAAGAACGAAAGACTGAAGGCGTGTAAATGGTTTAGCAGCGAAGGGAAGGGAAAAACTGTTGCATGCTCTCTCTCTCTCTCTCTCTCTCTCTCTCTCTCTCTCTCTCTCTCTCTCTCTCTCTCTCTCTCTCTCTCTCTCTCTCTCTCGTCCGTACTACTATTAAACCGTCTTTCTCTCTTTTCTCTTTTTTCGGTACTTTTATTTTTGGGTCATTAACTCGCGGCCCCTTCCATCAGGTCATTTGTTTTCATTGTTGGAGTTTCCTTTTTTTACCTCTGCTCCGCCAGGTGAGGTTGTTGGAGCAAAGTGGTTCTGTTATACCCGAAGGAAGAAGAGCTTTAGTGGAGTGTAAAATCCTTCCTTTTCCGCTGCCTTTTACTGCATGGGGATGGATGAGGGGGAGAGAGAGCAAGAGAGAGAGACTGAGAGCGAGAGGGAGAGAGAAAGACAGAGGATAGGGAGACTAAGGTAAGAAGGAAGGATAGGAAGAAGGGAAAGAAGAGGAGGAGAAAAGGAGGGAGATAGGGAGAGTGAGGAAGGAGAGATAATGATGAAATGAGAAGAGAGAGATCTGAAAAGCGGAGAGAAAGAGTGAGTGAGAGACCGAGATAGATAGAGAGATAGAAAGAGATGATGATGATGATGATGATGATGATGATAAAACAGGTGAAACAGAGAAAAAAAGTGGATGTCCATTTAATTCTCAAAAGCAGATGAGTTACGTTACGATGATTTAAATGAAGCAAAAAACGTAATTAATAAAGTTGTTAAAGGTTAAAGACGCGTTATCATCAGCTAAGTCCTCCTCTTCACCCTCCTCCTCCTCCTCCTCCTCTTCCTCCTACTCCATTGCATCTTCGTCATCAACTGAGTATAAGAGGAGGAAGAGGAGGAGGAGGAGAACACCAAAGAAGAGGAGGTAGAGTAAGACACATCCACCTTCTCTTCCTCCTCTTCCTCCTCTTCCTCCTCCTCCTCCTCCTCCTCCTATGTAAGCACTCACTCGGGCTCCTCTATGGTCGAGCGGGCGCCCAACACTGACAGCAAATACTTGGTTTGATCGACACTCGTTCTCAATGGCCGATCTTTGCCGAGTGTCATCAGAGCGCACCTCACAAGGGCCCGGGAGGAGGAGGAGGAGGAGGAGGAGGAGGAGGAGGAGGAGAGGAGGAGGCTGGGAATGGTTGTAGTAGTAGTGGTTTTGATAGTTGGTGAAGATGACCAGTAATGTGATATGTGTGTGTGTGTGTGTGTGTGTGTGTTACTGAACCCTACCTCATAGCAATCATCGCGAAAACAACAACAACAACAACAACAACAACAACAACAACAACATCAGGACTAAAGTAATATAACACGTCACTAATGTATCGAATCAACAACAACATAAAAAAGGTCACACCAAAAAGCCACTAAATTCGTCCGTCCGTTTTTTTCCCGTCCGGTTTTTTTCCCGTCCGTTTATCTCCCGTCAATCAATCCGTCCATTTATCGACCGTCATATTTATCTATCGAAGCGGCCTTGGCGATAACCCAACACCCCCCACGACCCCCCATCCAGCGTTTTCACCCCATTATGGCCACAAGCGGGTCGTATCACCACCATCACCACCACCATCACCATAAACACGTATCCGTCTCTCTCCATCACCACACCACCACTCAGATCACCATTACTCGCCATCACAAGTACTGCGAATCACCACAATCATCACCAGCAACGCACCAACTTCATCCATTTACCTCACCACCACCACCACTACCACCACTACCACGCAACCTGTTCTAGTGGTCGTGGTGGTAAGAATGGTGGTAGTGGTGGTGGTGGTGGTGGTGGTAGTGGTCGGTCTCATCTACATAACTATGCGGCGATGCAAGACCCATGTGCCAGACCAGACAGCCGGCCAGCCCACCGCCGCCCGCTTCGATCTTCACCATTTATCATCGGACGAATCCATATCACACGGGCGCCCCTGAACGAAAGTCTCGGCCCCTGGTGATACGCGCGAGTCCCACGGAATTTAACGTCCAGCTTGCATTCCTTTCGTTAAAGCGTAACTAATTTATTGCTTGAAACTCTCCGATGAAAGATTTCGAAGCAAAACCTGATTCCTTCCTCGCCTTCGAAACCTCATCGTCGGCAGGAGGAGGAGGAGGAGGAGGAGGAGGAGGAAGAGGAGGAGTGGAAGGTGGAGGAGAAGGAAGAGAGGGAAGGAGGGAAATCGAGTTTAATCTTCTAATACTAATCCTCTCCAGGTTGCCCTCTCTCTCTCTCTCTCTCTCTCTCTCTCTCTCTCTCTCTCGCTCTCTCTCTCTCTCTCTCTCTCTCTCTCTCTCTCTCTCTCTCTCTCTCTCACACACACACACACACATACAGGTGTCCCCCGGGTTGACAGGGCGCCTGGCGGGGGTCAGGCTTCGGTTTTCCGCTCCCGGGCGGCGCCGCGGAAATTGAAATGCAACTCTCCCAACATTAGCACAGCGAGCAGCGGGCCGCCCTGCTGGTAATGACTCCTTCTTGTGCTCTAACTCATAAATGGCTCCTCCTCTTCCTCCTCCTCACTCCTCCTCCGCCTCCTGTTGCTCCTCCTCTCTCCTCCTCCTCCTCCTCCTCCTCCTCTTCCTGTCAGAGCGATTATCTAATTCAGACCTGGTGCTTCGCTCTGTCCAATACATTATCTAATGCAGATTTGATGCCTACTTCACCCGGCCGGATTATTAAACACAAAATTGGTGGCTCTTTTTGGCGTCGCGGAGATTATGCAACGCCGGGCGCGGGTCAGTCAGCCTCGGCCCAGCCCGCCTCCCCGCCCACCGCGCCCATCACGCCCTGCTTCCCGGCGAGGGGCAAGATTTACATGTTTTTTTGTGGAATATTTGCTTCAGTTTTTTTTCCCTCTTCGACCCCTGAAGTGGCGACGTGTCTGTGTGGAAGAGGAGGAGGAGGAGGAGGAGGAGGAGGAGGAAGAGGAAGAGGAGGAGGAAGAGGAGGAGGAGAAAGAGTATAAGACGGAAGTTACTCTTTTTCTACTTATAATCATTCTCTTTTTCATATATTTGTAGTGTAGTCTCTCTCTCTCTCTCTCTCTCTCTCTCTCTCTCTCTCTCTCTCTCTCTCTCTCTCTCTCTCTCTCTCTCTCTCTCTCTCTCTCTCTCTCTCTCTCTCTCTCTCTCTCTGATAGATTTCACTCTTTGCATATACGAAAGTTCAAAATACAAAAAAAAAATATGTAATACTCTCTCTCTCTCTCTCTCTCTCTCTCTCTCTCTCTCTCTCTCTCTCTCTCTCTCTCTCTGTCTCTCTCTCGGGTGGGTTATAAAGGCGAGCGTAAAAGGTTTATCAGTCGTAATAAAGAGGTAGCCGCAGTAAAGAGACAATCCTAGTAGCTGGTTGGCTTTAATTAAGGAGCCAGCACCTCGACGCGCCCCGCACCGCCGCGATGTTGCACAAGACGCTATGCAAATGAGACTCGGGCCGCCGCATTCCCCCGCGCAGTACCCTGATGACCGCCGCCGATACAAAGATTAAAAAAACACACCCACCCACCTACCTACCCTCCCGTCCACCCACACCCACCCACCGATCCACCCACACACCGATCCACCCACACACCCACCCACCGATCGACCCACCCACCTACCTACCCACCCACACTCACCCACCCATCCACCTGCGATTTCGTGGGTCCTCCGACGGATAAACTCAATGTGGATGAACAGATAACAGTAAAAAAAGTAAGAAATGACCTCAACAAAGGACCCCCGAAAATAATAGTAAACACACCCACCCACACACACGCCTATCCGTTCAGTCATCCACCCATCCATCTGCGGCGTTGTGGGTCCTGTGCGGGGAATAGGCTCAGAGTGGGACGACAGAAAACAACAACAACAACAGCAGCAAGAAATTACCTTAAGAATGGACCCCTCACCCACTCTCCAACACACACACACACACACACACATCCAGGTAAAGTTTAAAGGGACAAAGAAATAAAATAGAATGCAATGTGGAGACTAAATGAGCCCCTCGATGTTGTGTGTGCAAAAGAAATAAAAATAGAAAAAAATAGAAAGAAAGTAATAAAGAAAAGTAGCCCACTCAGGTAACTAATTAAACTATACGTAACTCTCACAGGTGAATCAAGGCGATGATGTGTGTGGAAAATAAATAACAATAGAAAGAAAATAGAAAGTAATAGAAAAGGGGAAAAATAATAGCCTAACTAACTCTCACAGGTACATCAAGACGACGCATGCCCTCACCTGACGATAAGGACAGGTGCGCAAAGGATAGTTACCGTGCACCCATAACCTAACTCTCCGTGCGACGCCGCCTGTGGGTCACGATACGGAGAACAAAGATGACGGTGACGGTGGTGATGAAGGTGATGATGATGATGATGGTGATGAATGTGGCGGGCATGAGGGCGGCCGTAAAGTCTTCAGCCGTCGCGAGGAAAATATTGATTAGAGTAGAAATACGCACCAGAGTGTTACCTGGCGGGGCGCGCGAAGGACATACGTAATCATAAACCCATTAAGGGATCAGAACCACATTACGTCGCCATAAAGAAAACAAATACCTGCCGCTCCACCGCCAGATAAGGGGTTCGATCCTCCTCCTTATCCCCCTCGATCCCCCTCCTCTCCCCCGCCATTTCATCTCATCTTCTTCCTCGTTTCCTGCTTCTTATTCTTTCTTGTCTCTTGCTTTATTTTTTCTTTGTTATTTTTCTTATTTTTCCTCTTCCGAAGCCATTTTTTTTCTTCAGTTTCTTCCTCCTCCTCTTTTTTCTCTCCTTTTTCTTTCTCCTTTACTTTCTTGGGTGTTCTTTTCTTCCTTAATTTTCCTCCGTTATTATTTTTTCTGCTTCTTCTACCTCCTCTTTCTCCTTTCTTACTTCCATCTTCTTCACCTTTTTCCAAGTTTCTTCTTCGCTCTCTTTCTCCTTCCATACCATTTCCTTGTTTCTTTATTTCTCCCTTCTCTTTTTCCTCTCGTTCCTCTGTCTATGTCCACACTTCCTCTTCCCCCGTCTCTTTATCCAACCTTCACTAGCTTCTCTCTTCTTCCATCTCTCTTCCTCGTTCGCCACGCACTGATGCCATCGCCGCCCGCAAGAGGAGGAACAAGAGGAGGAGGGTATTCAGTGGTCTGTTTGTGGGGGGTGAGGAGGGGGGCGAGGTGAAGGGGATACTGAAGGAGAGGTAGAAGATGGGAAGCGATAGGCGAGAACCAGGACACGGGTACACACACACACACACACGAACGCATATACAAGACCGAGACATGTACGATACCTGTCATATACGAGTACACGGGAAAAGGGAATGGGTATCGTCGGGAAAATTACTCATCTTCCTTTTCCTCCTCTTTTTTTTGTCCTACATGTCTAATCTCTTTTTCCTCCTTTCTCCTCCATGAACCTTTTCCCCTCCTTTTCTTTTCTCCGATACATCTGCTACATCTTTTTTTTCCTCAGCCATATTTTTCTTATACAGTTTTTTTCTCCATCCTTTCTCCTCCTTAGACCTTTTCCTCCTCCTCCTCCTCCTTCCCTCTTTCCTCCAGTACCTCTCTCTCTCTCTCTTTCTCTTTTTTCTGATACATTTTTTCCTCTTTTCTTCTCCTCTCAGACTCACATACCCTAGATCCCTTACCTTTTCCTCCTCCTCCTCTTCCTCCTTCTTCCCTCTTTCCTCCAGTACCTCTCTTTTTTTCTGTTATCTTTCTTATACAGTTTTTCTTCTCTTCTCCTCAGACTCACATACCCTAGATCCCTCACCTCTTCCTCTTCCTCCTCCTCTTCCTCTTCCTCCTCCTCCTCCCGGTTGAGCCTCGCGATGGTTCCCGGGCCACAACTAAAGCATGCTGGCACCAATAGGCTGACAGGACAAATATTTCATTCATTCGCTAGCTTCATGTATATTCATGGGTCATTTCCATTGTAATGACTGGGGCAGCGTGGACCATACCAGCCCCCTGAACCTTACCTCCTCTATTCCTCCTCCTCCTCCTCCTCCTCCTCCTCTTGTTCTCTCTTCCCTCTACTCCACTTCAGCACATCTCCATGTCTCCACTTTCCTCCCCTTTTCATCCCTTTCATCACTTGCTTCTCTCTCTCTTTCCATCTCTCTTTCTCCTCCTCCTCCACCTACCTGTTCCTCCTCCTCTTGTTCTCTTTTCCCTCCATTCCACTTCAGCACATCGCCATGCCTCCACTTTCCTCCCCTTTTCATCCCTTTCATCACTCCTTTGTCTCTCTATTTCCATCTCACTTTCTCTCTCTCCTCTTTTCTCATTCACTTGCTTTATCCTTCTCCTCTTCTCTTTCTTTATCGTCACTTTTTCTCTTCTTTTTAATCCATCTTCTTTCCGTTTTTGTATCGACCAATCCTCTTTTTTTTTCTTCCTTCATTTCCTTTTGTCCTTTTTTTCCTCCTTTTCTCTCTTCTTTATCGTTTGTTGTTTTCTTATTCTATTTCGTGTTCCTGTTTCCCTGTCTCCTCTTTCCCCTCTCTTCTCCTCTCCTTTCATTCCATTTGTCCATCTTTTTCTCTTCTTCTCTTTCTTCTTTATTGTTACTGCGTTGTTGTTTTCTTCTTTTATATCGTCTTCCTGTTAC
>NW_026111664.1:170000-172500 GCF_024679095.1 Eriocheir sinensis
TAATGCCGCGCGTGTGATCAAGAATTCGATTTGGTAATGGTACCTCTCTTAGCGGGGCCGAAGGAGGTGAAGGAGGGGGAGAAGGTGAAGGAGGATGAGACGGAAAAAGGAGAATGAGAAGAAGGAAAAGGAGAATAAGAAGAAGGAAAAGTAGAATGAGAAGGAAATGGAGGAGGAAAAGAAGGACAAGTTGAATGAGAAGAAGGAAAAGGAAAGTGAGGAGAAGGAAAAAGATGAAAAAGAGAAGGAAGATGATGAAAAAGAGAAGTGATTTAGTAATGGTATATCTCTTTTGGGGCCGAGAAGGTGAAGGAGAATGAGGAGGAGGAGGAGAAGGAAAATGGAGGAGGAGAAGAAGGAAAGTGAGGATGAAGAGAGACTAGAAGAGAAAAAGACATGAAAGAGAGCGAAAGAAGAGGATGAAGTGGAGGAGGTAAAGGAAAAGGAGGATGAAAAGAAGGAAAGGGAAGGTGAGGAGAAGGAAAAGGATGAAAAAGAAAAGGAAGAGGATGATAAGAAAAGAGAAAAGGAGGAGGAAAAACAAGAGAGGAAAGATAAATTAGAAACACTGAAGGATGAAAAGAAGTGCAAAAAATGTGAAAAAGAAGAAAAAGGAAAATGAAGAGCAGAAAGCAGAAGAGGAAGAAGGACAAGAGAACATGAGAAATAAACTTGTGATATCAAAGGTTAAGGAAGAGGTATTGGAAGAGGAGAAGGAAAATAGGGAGAAAAGAAGGAAAAGAAGATGAAGGTGGAGTGAAGGAGGAGCTGGAGGATGAGGACGAGGAGGATGAGGAGGAGGAGGAGGAAAGAAAGACAGACAGGGAGAGAAGCTGCCAAACGATTGATTTCCCGTCACCTCAGTTTAGCTCCGACTCCTCGCCGATAAAGTGACGGACGGAGAGACGGAAGGAAACAAATAAAGAAGAAAACGAGAAAAGAACGAAGCGAATACAAGAAAACAAATGCGAGAGAAAACAACGAACTGGGAAAAGCTAAAAAAAAAAAGAGGTAAGTATGAACGGAAAAAGAAGCGGATGGGAAGGGGGAAAAAAAGGAGTTAATGAAGGAAAGAAAAGATAGAAGGAAACAAATAAGAAGAAAACGAGAAAAGAACAAAAAGCACACAAGAAAACAACGATCTTGGGAAAACTATAAAAAGAAAGAGGTAACTATGGAAGGCATAAGAGACAGATATGTAAGAAAAGGAAAGGAAAGGAAGAAAAGAGGGAATGAAGGAAAGGAAAGAAGGAAGGGAAGGAAAACACGCAGTATACATCTATCGGCTGTCAAACTTCCTTACGGTGGGAGGGAAGAGACACGGAGGAGAAGGAGAGAGAACGAGAGGAGAAGAAACAGCAGAATGGAAAGGAAGAAGAGGAAGAGGAGAACGTGGAGAAGGAACAGAGGGAGGAAGGAGGCCAATTAATATTCGAGGAGAAGGAGAAAGAGGAGAAGGAACAGAAGGAGGAGGAAGAAATATAATAAAAGGAGGAGGAGGAAGAGGCCGAAGGAGGAATAGGAGGAAGGAGGCCAATTCACAGCCGCGAAAAAGGAGAAAGAAAAGAAGAAACAGAAGGAAGAGGAAGAAGTAAAATAAGAGGAGGAGGAGGAAGAAGTTTAAGTAGAAGAGAAGGAGGAAGAGAAGGAGGAACAGAAGGAGGAAGGAGGCTAATTCACAGTCGCGGAGAATGAGAAAGAAAAGAAGAAACAGAAGGAAGAGGAAGAAGTAGAACAAGAGGAGGAGGTGCAGAGGGAAAAGGAAGAGGCTGAAGTAGAGGACAAGGAGGAGGAAGAGAAGGAGGAGAAGGAGGAGGAGGAGGAGGAAGGAGGCCAATTAATACTCCCAATCAGGCCCGGGATGAGAACCGCCGAAGGAGGAGAATAATCGAGATGGGGAAACGGAAACCAATCAGAGAAAAAATGGTTAAGAGGGGAGGCGGCGGAGGCGGCGGCGGCGGCTGCGGAGGCGGCTGCGGAGGCGAGTGTCTCTCCTGATGGGGTGGCTGAAGAAGGGACTGACGGGGGCGGGGGGGAAGGGGGAAGGGAAGACGAGGAGGAGGAGGAGGAAGACAAGGAGGAGGAGGTGGTTGATAGCGAAAGGAAGAGGGATAAAAAGAGAGATGGGAGAATCTGATCACTCCTCCTCCCCCCCCTTTCCTACTCCCCCTCTCCTCCCCACTTACCTCCCCTCACCCCAGCACTCAGATGACAAACCCAGCTGGCTCAATGGGGAGAATAGGATACACAGCTGGTCCTCCTTCCTTCCTTCCTTCTCTTCCTCCCTACGTTTCCTTTCCCTTCTCTTCCCCTCCATTCCTCCCTCCCTCTTCCACCTACTCTTACCCCCTTTGCTTTACCCCTTCCCATCACTCCTCCAGAATCAACCCATCCCTTCCCCTTCCCCTTCCTGCCTTCCTATTTCTTCCTTCCTTCCTTCCCTTCACCCATACTTTCTTCCCCTTCCCGCCTCCCCATCTCTTCCTTCCTTCCTTCCTTC
>NW_026111664.1:177500-185000 GCF_024679095.1 Eriocheir sinensis
ATGGGCGCCCTCCTCCTCCTCCTCCCCCCCCTGCTCTCCCTTGCCTTCCTCCTCCCATTCTCTTTCTCCCCGGTAAGGCAAGGGGTGGGGGAGGAGCGGCGGCAAGGGGAGGGGGCTGTCATGCACCCGAGCGAGAGGCAACGTGTTCGCACTGGCAACGAGGACGCCCTGCCAGCACCTCTATGGCTCTATCAGGCACCTGCCCATAAACCACGCCGGGCCTCCACCGCCGGCAGATTACTCACGTCTCCGTCAAAAGTGCTCACACTCATCCTTCTGTCAGACGCCGCAGCTCACTTCCTCCTCTCAGCGCGCTCCTCACTCACTCTTCCTCACTCCTCTTCCCCCTCCTCCTCCCCTCGTAAGTAGAGATGAGTGATTTCCTCCACAACGAAGACATCACGACTCGGCGTCGCCCTCAAAGCGCCGCCGTGCCCTTCGCGCCGCCTCGCCTCACGACCCTCACGTCGCTCCGGCCCTAAATTCGTATATGGCTGCCCTAAACCTATTAATAAAGCCACTCCACTGATGAAGAGCGGCAGCGTAATTAAGTCTATACAATAATTTATCAAGTAAACCTTCATAAATGGACAATAAAGCATCGGAAAGTGAGGGCGGTGAGGGAGGACGGACGGACGAGGCGGCGGCGGCGGCGGCGGGAGGGCTGCGTGCGTGGGCCGCGCGGCGTGGCGTCATAAATAACGTCTGGGCCATAAATAAGAGAGGCAGCGCTTCTGAACGACATCTGCCAATCATCGCCCAACCCCAGTAGCCTGGCTAAGTGCGCGGCAGCTTTGCAAAAACCCACAAAAGCGGCGGCCACGTGATCATTTTCCCTGCAATGAGGTGTCATTAGGCGGCGGCCGTAAATTGTTCCGAGTGTTGGCTATCACTCATGACACCTGCCAATCATTCCTCAGCGCGGCCCGACCCGCTGGTCAGCCCCGCCCCGCTCACCTCGCCCCGCGCCGCCGCCGCCACCGCCACGACCCACGCCGCCCAGCTCCTCGCCGCCTCGTAATCCACCGATAAGCGAGGTGGGGGAAGCTCGACACATCCCCCCGGGCGGCCACAAAGCACACCCGGCCATGCTTGCCCGGTAAGAGTTTCGCTCGTTGTGTCTGGTGTCGCTTGGCCGCCTCCTGCCCCCGCCGGCCGTAATTATCCTCCAGTTCATAAATAACCCTCGTCTGAACATCACTTATGACACCTGCCAATCACCGGCCTGGGCCCTCATTACGAGACTCCCACTGTGTGTGTGTGTGTGTGTGTGTGTGTGTGTGTGGCGGAGGGCTGGTGAACATACGGCGGATAACAATTTAGGGAACCAACCATGAACAAAGCGAGATTTAGAGAGTCTTTCTTTATCTGAGAGAGAGAGAGAGAGAGAGAGATACCTGACATAGCCTACCTAACAAAAAAAACAACTCATATATATTAGCCTACTCACCCTTACACAATATAAACAAATAAAAATACTAAACAAAAACACACACCCGATCCAATAAACAGTAAAAACCAATGAAAGTGAATAAATGAGAGAAAAAGAAAGAAAATGAGAGAGAGAGAGAAACTGTTAGAGCGAGTCGGTGAGAGTGAAAACAATAACAGGAGTCGCTAGTCAGTCGATAAACAGACACAATCACCACAATCACCACAATCACCACAATCACGACCACCACAACACAGCCCTTAAACACACACACACACACATCCCTGACCCTTTCTCTATCTCTTCCCACCCCTATTTAACTCACCCCCACATTAAGATTTAGACAACTTTCTCGCCCCATAAAGAGCAGAAGGAAAAGGCGAGGGCGGGAAGGGCAGCCGCACACACCTCGTAATGAGTGGGTGGGAGAGTCAAATACCCAGCCTTGTACCGGGAATCGTCACCTTGCAAGTACCGCCTCCCAGTCCAAAGACCACTCTTAGCCCAATGGTGTGTGATAGACGGGCCTCAGTCACGCGCGGGCAGTGGTCGTGGTGGTCGCTTCGGCAGTGGTGGTGGTGGTGGGGATGAGGTTGGTAGGAGAGGAGGAGGAGGAGGAGGAGGAGGAAGAGGCAATGGTGGTGATCGGGGTAATTTGGGAGGAGAACTGAGATGAAAAGTTTGAAAAGGAGAAGAGAAAGAGGAGTTTAGAAGGCAAAGAGAGAAAGAGAAAGGAGAAGGAGGAGAAGAGGAAGAAGAGAGGAGGGAGAAAAAGGAAGTGGAGAAAGGTACTAAAGAAGAAGAATCCGAAAAGATAACCTGAAGAAGAAGAAAGGAGGGACTGAATGATTAATAGGAAAGAAAGACTAAATAAGAAAGAGAAGGAAAAGATGACAAGAAATGAAGGAAATAGGAGGAAAAAAGGAGGAAGAGAAAAAGGGAGGTATACAGGAGAGGAAAATGCAAGACTGATGGATTAAGAGGAGAAAGGGACTGAAGGAGAAGCAGGAGGAGAAGAGAAGAGGATGGAGTTGGAGGGGGAGGAAGGGGACTGGGTCAGGCTGGTTACTGGCCGGAGATGGTATAATAAAAAGTTAGTGTGGCTGGGGACTGTGGTTTGTTTGGTCCGAATGGTATGTTAATGCGTGTCTTTACTTAGCATATTTTCCTCTGTTTATACCTGTCTTACTTCTCTAATTAGCAGTGAAAGGTGAGGGAGACTACAGGTGACATTTCTATTAGACAACCACCACTACCATTACCACTACTACTACCACTACTACTACTACTACTACTACCACCACGTCTAGCAACCAGGCATCTGTTTATGGTAATGATATCTATGTCTGTTCATGCTGATTCTTATGAAAGTATGTCACACTCCCTTATGAGGCAGCGTATTAATAATGAGACACAGACGAAGGACGGCGAGGAAGAGGAAGAGGAAGAGGAGGTGGAGAAACACATCCTTAAACATAGATAGACACGAAAAAGAGGAAAGAGGAATAGGCGAGGGATGGAGAGGAAGAGGAAGAGGGAGAGGAGGCGGAGAAACACATCCTAAAACACAGACAGACACGACGAAGAGAAAAGAGGAATAGGCGAGGGATGGACAAGAAAAGGAAGAGAAGGAGAAGAAACACAGAAAGTATTTAAAGAAAGGAAACACTAAGCAGTAAATCAAGGAAACAAAACAAAACAAGAAAAAAACAAAAGCACATCACGAACTTAAACCATAAATGAAAGAAAAAAAAACGTAAGAAATCGAGGATAAAGTTCGTAAATGAAAAAAATAAGTGAAATAAAAATAAAAATGAAGAAAAAAATAATTACGGTCAATAACAAAACGAAAACAATGAAAAATAGAAGAAAAACGAGGCCACAGCGAGAGAGAGAGAGAGAGAGAGAGAGAGAGAGAGAGAAGGATCAACACGAGAGAAAACACACACAGCATCCACGGTGAACGATGATGCTGTCGCCGCCGGGAGAGGAGACTGAAGGGGGGACTGACGCAGAGACGGGAGGAGACGAGACCTTCGATGTGGGTCAGGAGGACGAGAGGGAGAGGGAGGGAGAGGGAGAGAGGGGGCGGGAGGGAGAGGAGGAGAGGAGAGAGGGAGAGGATAGAGAGAAAGTGAGGAAGGAAGAGGAAGGATGAAAGGAAAAGGATTGAGGGAGAAATGAAGGAGAGGAGGACGAGAGGGAGGGAGAGGGCGGGAGGAAGAAGGAAAGACGACGAAGGAAGAGGATAGAGAAAGTGAGGAGGGGTGAAAGGGAAAGGAGTGAGGGAGAAATGAAGGAGAGGAGAGATGATAAGAGAGAGGACGTTAGGGAGAGGAAGAGGGAGAAAGGGAGAGTTGGAAAGGATAGAGGGAAGGTGAGGAACGAGAAATAAGGGGGAATAGAGGATGATTAGAGAGGGAGAGCTGAGGGAAAATGGAAGAGGGTGAATAGGAAAGGGAGAAAGAGGGAAAAGAAGGAAGGAAAGGAGTAGGTTAAGGAAGGAGGAGGTAATTGTAGTAGATAGGAAGAAAGGGAAGAGGAGAAGGGCAAAACTAAGATAAAGAGAGGAAGAGAAGAGAATGGAAAAAAAGAAACGAGGTAAGAGAACGAGAGAGAGAGAGAGAGAGAGAGAGAGAGAGAGAGAGAGAGAGAGAGAGAGAGAGAGAGAGAGAGAGAGAGATTCCTGGGACTGGGCTGCGGAGGGAAGAGAAGAGGAAAGAAAGACAGAAGAGGAGGAAAGAGAAGAAAAGAAAGTGAAAAAAGAATGATATGGAAAAGAAGAAAGAGAAAAGAGATGAATATAAGAGTGAAGAAGAAAAGAAGGTAAAGGAAGAAAAAATGAAACAAAAGAAGAAAGAAAAAAGTTGAAAGAGGAAAGAAACAAAGGAAGAAAAGAAAGGAATAGGAGAACGTGAAAGAGGAAATAAAGGAACAAAATAACGAAAAAGAGAAAAGAAAGAGAGAAAGAAAGGAAAGAAAGAGGAGGAAAGAAGAGAGAAAGAAAGGAACAAAAGAAAGAAGAAAAGAAAGTGGACAAGGAAAACAAGAGAAAAAAGATGGAAGAGGAGGAGGAGGAGGAGGAGGAGGAAAGAAGGAAGAAAACTGAAGAAGAAGAAGAAGAAGAAGAAGAAGAAAAAGAAGAAAAAGAAAAAGAAGAAGAAGAGGAAGATATGTAAGAAAAATAAATATAAAAAATAAAAATCTAGTATTCAAAACAAAAAGTACAAAAAAAAGGAACAAACACCAAACTCCATCACTCCTTTCCTAACGCCTCCTAACTTATTTTCTTCCTTTTTTTGCGAGAGTGAAAAGGAAAGGTTAAAATTTGATGAAGCTTGACGTCTGGGCAGTCAGGTATGGGTCGCCTCTACCCCCTATGCCCGCATCCATTTCCAAGGCCCATATTTACCCATTCCTTCGCCTCTGCGCACACACGGGTCCACCCATCACTCTCCCTTCCCATCTCCCTTCCCTCCACCTTCACCCAGTCATTCCACACACTCTTCTCTCTCCTACCTACCTATTTTATCTCTTCCCTCACCTACTGATTCTCTCTCTCTCTCTCTCTCTCTCTCTCTCTCTGGGCATCTTATCCCTTCTCCATTTCTCTCTATGCCTTTGTTTCTCTTTTACTCGCCTTCTTTTTGTCCTATCTTCATCTATCTCATCTATTTCTCTCTGTCTATGCAACACAACCCCTCTCTCTCTCTCTCTCTCTCTCTCTCTCTCTCTCTAATTTAAGCTATCTCTCCGCCAACCTGTTTTTTCTCATCATCGGGGAATTACGGATAAACATGTCCCGTTCTCGTCGCTTTTTCTAATCCGTTTCGCTCGTTCCTCATCTTCGCTTATCCGCATTTCATTCTGTTTATTATTGTTATGTTTCCTTCGTCCGTGTTTTCTCTCTTTCTCGTTCATTTCAGAAGATACACAAACTGACACACACACACACACACACACACACACCTGTCCTTCTCTACTTAACCTTTTTCTTTCTTTCTTTATCTGATTACTTTATCTTTTCATTATTATTTATTTTTGTGTGTAGATCATTTTAATTGAACGTAGAAGTGAAAAAAGGGAGTTGGTCTTGTTTCTTTCCTTCCCTTCTTTTTCTTTTTTTACATATATTTCTTCTTGTTTACATTATTATTGTTATTATCTTATTATTATGATTATTTTTATTATTGTATTATTTGTGTTTCTTTTCATGTGATCTATTGCATTATTTCTCTCTTATATCAATCCGTCACTAGACTAAAAAAAAAAAAAAAAAAAAAAAAAACTATGAATGAAATAAATGAACCGATTACAAGAGAAAAAAAGAACAAGGCGACAAAAAAAAGTTATGATCATTCCTTTTTTTCACATCTGATCGCTTTCTCTGCCCTCTCTCTCTCTCTCTCTCTCTCTCTCTCTCTCTCTCTCTCTCTCTCTCTCTCTCTCTCTCTCTCTCTCTAGCGCCATGCCTAGCTCACTCACTCGCTCTTCCTTCGTCAACTTTTTTTTCTGTTTCCTTTTCCATTTTCTTTTTCCCTCTCTCTCCCTTTTGATTCCTAATTCCATTTTTGCCTCGCCAACTATTTCCATCTGGTGGCGAATGGGAAAAAAAGGGAGGAACGCAAGGAACACACACACACACACACACACACACACACACACAAGATTGAACGTGGTCTGAATGAGGAATGTGAAGTGGTGTATGGGAACTCGTGTGTGTGTGTGTGTGTGTGTGTGTGTGTTTGTGTGTGTGTGTGTGTGTGTGTGTGTGTGTGTGTGTGTGTGTGTGTGTGGAGAGGGAAGGAATGATATGAAGGTGACGTGTTGGTGGTCGAGAGAGAGAGAGAGAGAGAGAGTTAAATCCACATTAATCTCACCTGTTCCTTCCTTCCTCTCTCTCTCTCTTCGCTAAAGTTTCAACATTAAATTCCTTTCTCCCCGCCACAAACTCCACCACCGCCACCACCACCTCCACAACCACTACCACCACCACCACCACCACCATGGCCCTGCGACCACAAGAGACATTCCAGACTCGTCAAAACTTACAGACACACACACACACACACACACACACACACACACACACACACACACACACACACCTGTCCCTCTCTGCTTAACCTTTTTTTCTTCATCCCTTCGACAAAACACACCCACGAAGTTATCCACCGACCTAACCACCACCCAACCACCCACCTATCCACCCAATCACCCACCTGTCCACCTATCCTTTTCTTCCTCCTCCCCGTAAGAGCGAATTATCATTTTTCACTTGTTTCTTCATCCTCGTCTTTCCTTCCATTCGGCCGAGTCTCTTTCTAGCGTCTTCGGCAATCATCATTTTTCAGCCGTGACCGCCTGTCCGAACGCGGCTGCCCGGAGTGACAAGTGACCTCTCATTACACCCGAAGCTGGGGCCGCGTGTTCGAATCCCCTCACCCGGCCAACGATCTCATCTTCCTTTACCTCTACCTAATCCTCTTCCTTCCTTTTCCTCTTCCTCTTCCTCTTATTAATACCTTCCTTTTCCTCATCTTCTTTTATTCCCTAATGCCTAAACTTTGAAAATAAATAACATGAGAGAAAAAGAGAGAAACGAGGAGAGGAAAAAAAATCGCAGAAATCCTAGGAACATCTTTTGGGGTCTAGGATCAGAAGAGACGGAGAAGGAGAAGGAGGAGGAGGGAGACGGACGAGACGAAGGAGACTAAGGAGGCGGAGGAGGAGGAGGAGGAGGAGGAGAGGGAGTGTGTGGTATTTGGTGGAGGATCAGCGGCTGGGTTCCCTGCTGGGTATTATCAGGCTGTTCCGTCACACTGTCTTCCCTCGACCACCACAAATCCAGGACGGGACTCGACCAGCGCTCTCCATTTATATATATATACTCTCTCTCTCTCTCTCTCTCTCTCTCTCTCTCTCTCTCTCTCTCTCTCTCTCTCTCTCTCTCTCTCTCTCTCTCTCTCTCTCAATGGTTATTTAGTCACACACGAGTCTTGTCTAAATGGAATTCATGTGCCTCGTTTTAAAACAGGTGGTTGGACGGCAGCCCTGAGGAGGAGGAG
>NW_026111664.1:187500-240000 GCF_024679095.1 Eriocheir sinensis
TGTGTGTGTGTGTGTGTGTGTGTGTGTGTGTGTGTGTGTGTGTGTGTGTGTGTGTGTGTGTTGCTGGAAGCCTTAGTTTTGTGTCATTCTTTCTACGTTTCTTTCTCTCTCTCTCTTTCTCTGTGTTGCTGTCTTTGAGTTCGTTTGAGTATGTGTCTGTCTCTTTCTCTCTCTCTCTCTCTCTCTCTCTCTCTCTCTCTCTCTCTCTCTCTCTCTCTCTCTCTCATTAATGCAAAAAAATGTCTCTTCTTGTTTATAAATCTTCATTCTTGCATTTTCTTGGTTTCTCTTTAAATTTCTTTTCTCATTAATACAGAACAGAATGATAATATATGTACGAGAAGGTTAAGGTGAGAATCATCCTTGTTATTATTATCCTTATTATTATTGTTATTATTATTATTTAGTGTTGTTTTCTTGTTTGTTGTGAGGTTGTATTTGTAACGAGGGCAGAATGTTTAATCAACTTCTGAAGGAAAAAAGGGAAAAAGCGAATCGTGGTGCAGTGCGGGTCCCTCACTTCACACTAACTCGAATTCCTTGTTAGTATTCCTCCTCACACTCATTTTTTTTAGTATGTTCATTCAGTGTTACCAAAAAAAAAAAGTAAACAGTGGTGAGCTTTAACTTTTTACTTATATGATTAACTTTACCATCATCGTTCTCTCTTATTATGGATGTTTTTTTTTCTATCTGTCTCTCTGTTTGTCTGTTGGTAAAATGACTTTCTAATTATAATCTGTCTGTCTGTCTGTGTGTCTGTCTATCTAATTCTCTCTCTCTCTCTCTCTCTCTCTCTCTCTCTCTCTCTCTCTCTCTCTCTCTCTGTATCTACCTTATGTCTTTCCTTTTCTCTCTCTGTCTCTTTATTTCTCTTCCTCCGTCGTTTGGTCACATCTCTCTCTCTCTCTCTCTCTCTCTCTCTCTCTCTCTCTCTCTCTCTCCAGACAAGTGTAATCGGACACTGGACTGGCTCAGGGCGTGGAGGGGCGTGGGTGGGGATGGGAGTGGGGGAAGGGAGGAAGGGAGGGGAGAAATGCCACCCACCCGCCCCTGCACCTAAATATTTGCTCATTCCTGTTTGCTTTTGGACACGTAGATGGAAAAAGAAGAAAAAGGAGGAGGAGGAGGAGGAGGAAGAGGAGGAGATAGAGGAGATGGAGAAGAAAAGAGAGAAGAAAACAATAAAAAGGAGGAAGATGATGATGATGAGGAGATAGAGGAGATGGAGGAGAAGAAAAGAGAGAAGAAAACAATAAAAGGAGGAAGACGAGGAGGATAAGAAGGAAAGGAGTAGGAAGGGGAAAATAAGAATGGAAGAAAAACAAACAAAAACAACAACAATTAGAATAAGAATACAAAGCAGATGAACAAGGACAACAACAACAACCACAACAACAACAACAACAACAACGCCATGAAGTACAGTCCTCATCTCTCGTGTCTGTCTGTCTGTCTGTCTGTCTGTCTGTCTGTCCGTGCCATGAAAATACACAAACAGACTCGTGACACACATTCACGAGGGGAACATGACTTTTAATGCACCAAACGAGACTACTTTACTAATACTACTACTACTACTACTACTACTATACCCATATGATCATCTCTTCTCCCTCCCATATTCTTCTTCCCTCTCTCTCTTCCCCACTCTCTCCTCTCTTCTCTAATGCAAGATAGATTAGTTATAGTTTGAATAAGTGAAAGAAAATGGGACATGGAAGTGATATTATAAGATTTTAGGTTCAACACAGCATCCTTATCTTCTACCTCCTTCTCTCTCCCTCCTTTCCTCCCTTCTTTCCTCCCTCTCTCCATCCCTGCACGAAGATTATCAGTTCAACACAGCATCCTAATCTTCTCTAACTCCTTCTCTCCCTCCTTCCTTCCTTTCCTTCCTCCTCCCTCTCTCCATTCCTGCACGAAGATAAGTTCAACACAGCATCCTTATCTTCACCCTCCTTCTCTCTCTCCTTCCCTCCTTCCCTCCATTCTCCCTCCCTCTCTCCATCCCTGCACGAAGGTAAGTTCAACACAGCATCCTCATCTTCTACCTCCCTCCCTTCTTCCCTCCTTTCCTCCATCCTACCTCCCTCTCTCCATCCCTGCACGAAGATAAGTTCAACACAGCATCCTCATCTTCTACCTCCCTCCCTTCTTCTCTCCTTTCCTTCCTCCTTCCCTCCTTTCCTCCATCTCTCCGTCCCTCCGAAAGTAGAAATAGAGTGTAGATATAAGGATTAGTGAGCGAGGAAGATCACGCAGAAAAAAAACTTGTACTAGCAATGAAAGAAATAGAAAGAAAACAGAAAACAGCGATAAATTAATAACTGACATAAGCAGAAACAAACAAACAAACCAAAACAACAACAACAAAAAAACATGACTCTCTCCCCTTGTTGTTTATTTTCACACGAATTATGAAGCAAAAAAAAGAAAAGAAAAAAAAAGATACCACCACGACAACGCAAGAAAAAAAAAGTAAGGAAGAAAACGACAAGAAAGCCAAATAAACACAAGATAAACACTACTTCAAATAAGAAATAACATCGTAAAGAACGCTCAAGAGAAAGAGAGGCAAAACAAATTCAAGATAAGGCTGAGGACACGAAGATAAACGTAATAAAACAAAAGCAAATGAAGAAACAACAAAGATTTCGTAATACGGAGATAGGAGAAGGAGGAGGAGGAGGAGGAGGAGAAAGAGGAGAAGGAGAAGGAGGAGTACAAATGGAAGGAAAGGTTGTGGACGTAGGATACTAAAGGAGAACAATATGATAAAAAAGAAGAATAGGAGGAGAATATGGAGGAGGAAAATAAGTGGGAACAAGAGGAAAAGGAAACAGAAGGAAATGGATGAGTGAAGGAAGAAAAGGAAAAGGAGGATATGGAGAAACAGAAGTAGGAAAAGCGGAACTAGAGGAGGAGGAGGAGGAGGAAGGAGAAGAGAGGAAACTAAAGAAGAAAGACATGGAGAAGGGAAAAAGAAGAAGGGAAAATGGTATTAAAAGTACGAAGATAATAGGGATAGTGGAAACAAAAGGAGGAGAAAGAACAAGAGGAGGAGAAAGATGGAAGAGGAAGAAGGAGAGGAAGAAAAAGAGGAGGAGGAGAAGGAGAGGGAACACAGAAAAGAAGAAAACAAGGATTCGGAGTAGGAGGAAGAACAGGTGAATGAGAAAATGAAGAAAGAGGAGGAGGAAGAGAAGGAGGAACAGGAGGAGGAGGAGGAGGAGAGAGAGAAGACAGAGAAGAAAAAAAATCAAGCAATCAGAGTAGGAGGAAGAACAGACGAATGAGAATAAGAAGGAAGAAGAGAAAATAGAAGGAGGAGGAGGAGGAGGAGGAGAGAGAGAAAAGAAGACAGAAAATAAGAAGGAAGAAGAGGAATAGAAGGAGGAGGAGGAGGAGACAGAAAAAAAAGACCAAAAAAAAAACCAACCATTCAGAGTAGGAAGAAGGAAGAGCAGGACAAAGAGAATAAAAAGAAGGAGGAATAGAAGATAAGCAGAAGGAGGAGGAGAAAGAAGACAAAGAAGAAAATAACAATCAATAAAAGTGGAAGGAAGAACAGGGGAATGAAAATAAGAAGAAGGAGGAATAGAAAGATAATCAGGAGGAGAAGGAGGAGGAGGAGGAGGAGGAGGAGGAAGACAGAGAAGAAGACAAAACAAGCAGCCATTGTAAAAATAAATACACGTATCAACATACATCATGACGCGGAGACAGCAGAGAGAGGCAGTAAAAAGGGGAGATGAGGACGTGAAGATAATGACGGAGAGAGAGAGAGAGAGAGTAGAATAAGTGATTAAATACATGCAAAAGGAGGAAGAGGAGGAGGAAGAAGAGCTGCAGGAGGAGGAGGAGGAGGAGGAGGAGGAGGAGGAGAATCAGGTCACTAGAGAAGGAACGACCGAGAATGAGATGCAGCGAGGGTTGCCAAGTGGCCGACACACACACACACACACACACACACACACACACACACACACACACACACACACACACACACAAGTAGGAAGGTCGGACGGTAGGTATAGGAAAGGACGAGGAGGAAGAAGAGGGAGAAGAGGAGTTGTAGGAGGAATAGGAAGAGCAAGAGAAGAAGAAGAAGGAGGAGGAGGAGGAGGAGGATTTGGGGTGTGGGTGGTCAGGAGTAAAACGAGGTGGAGGAGGAGGAATAGGAGGAGGAAGAATAGAAGAAGGAGGAGGAGGAGGACTTAAGAGGTGGGTGGTCTAGGGAGAGAGAGAAAAAAGAAAAGAAAAGGGAGAGAGGGAGAGAGAGAGGAGGAGGATGACAAAGACTAGGATAGAAGAGGAAGGACAAAATAGATATAGATGTTAGGAAGTAGAAACATGGAAGAAAACGAAGGAAAGAAGAGAGGAGAGAAGGGAAGACTGGAGTGAAGGCGGGCTGGAGCAGGTCTTGAGGCGGCGGCGGGTCGGGGGATCAGAGGGAGAGGGAGGCGGAGAGGGAGAGAGGGACAGCGTGACGTCACAGTCCATAGTGTTATCAGAGACCCAATCAAGGGACGGAGACGTGGACGGATGGCAGTAAATATCACACTGATGGACGAAGCCGCGTGAACTGTTTCAAGGCGAGAGAGAGAGAGAGAGAGAGAGAGAGAGAGAGAGAGAGAGAGAGATATGAGAGTATACTAAGATAGAGTTGTCTAAATAGGTCGGAAGAAGACTCAAACACACACACACACACACACACACACACACACACACACACACACACAAACAGACAGACAGACAGACAGCGCTAAAGACAGACTGGCTGATTGGGTGTTTGGTGACTTAAGGAGGAGAAGGAGGAGGAGGAGGAAGAAGAGGGGGGCGTAGGATATATGGGGTGGGGGTGGGGTCCTATTCCGTGTTTTTGGATCCCATATTAAGCTTAAAGGAATTAGTCTTCAGCTTTATCTAAACACCTTTGCCGCCAACACTCTCCCTCGCCGCTTGTCCTTCCTTGTTCGCCTCTCCTTTATCTATGTCGATTTTCAAGACTCGTCGGTTTGGTCAGTCGGTCGGTCGGTGGGTTGGTCGGGCCTTCTCTCCTTTTCTCTTTCTCTATCTCCCATATTTTCCATCCATAGGCGTTTTTCCTCCTCCTTTCCTCCTCCTTCATTTCCTTTAGTTCTCTCTTCTCACTCTCATTCTTCCTTTCTTCCTTATTTCCATTCAATTATCTCTACTCTCCTTTCCTTTCTGCCTTCCTTCTTTATAGTCTTTTCATTTCTTATTCTTTCATTCCTTCATTCGTTTTTATTCTTCCTTTTTCACCGTCTACCCCAATCTCTCTCTCTCTCTCTCTCTCTCTCTGCTTCTTTTCCTCCTCCTTTTCTTCTTTCGCCTTATTTTTGCAGTTCCCTTTTCCAACCTCCTTTTCTCACTAATTTTCTTGTCCCTTTTCCTCTGGCTTTTCTTCTTTCTCCTTTTTATTGCTCTCTCCCTCTCCCTCTCTCTCTCTCTCTCTCTCTCTCTCTCTCTCTCTCTCTCTCTCTCTCTCCGGCTGGCTATGACTACAACCTTTTTTCTCCTCCCTCTCAGTTTCTCGCGCGAGGCATAAACTAGCCGGGAAATCAAATCTAAACAGAGCAAGGCCGTCCGTCATCAATCCTTTGCCAAAACAAGTGAAATGGCTGATTGCGAGGCTGACAGACGAGAGGCAGACCCCGGGGGCGAGAGGGAATCGAACGGGAAGCGCCACACACAACGTCGAACACACTCACCCACATGAAGTAAGTAGGAAGTAGGATAGAGAGTGGATAGAAGGAGTTTGAAGAAGAAGAGGGTGAGAGGAGGAAGTTTGAAGGGATGCATGCGAGGAGATGGAGAACAAGGGAAAAAGTAGAGGTGAAAACGGTTTTGCTAGTACGAAGATGATACGGACAGTGAAAACAAAAGTAGGAGAGAGAACAAGAGGAGGCGAAAGACAGAAGAGGAAGAAGGAGAGGAGGAAAAGAAGGAGGTAATGGAAAAGGAAAGGAAATGGAGATTGAGTGGAGTGAAAAAATTAGAAGAGGATGATAGTGTTAGCGGAAGAACACACACACACACACACACACACACACACACACACACACACACACACATGGTTTCCGGGTCTAGCTTTTAAAACGTAACTGTAAACATATTTCTCTCTCTCTCTCTCTCTCTCTCTCTCTCTCTCTCTCTCTCTCTCTCTCTCTCTCTCTCTCTCTCTCTCATCTCCTTAATCGAGTTCTGGTTGCTGTACTTCTTCTTCCCCTCTTTATTCTTTTCTCTCTTTCTTCCCTTGCACTCCTCCTCCTCCTCCTCGTGACAGCGGCGGCAACAGGTGTGTGTGCGTGCGTGTGTGTGTATATTCGCAGGTGCACGGTGGTAAGTATTGCACCTCAGCTTCGAGACAAAAGGTGGCGGAGACGGTGCCAGCGCTCGCCACTTGATCTGCTCCTCCTCTCTCCCCCTCCCCCTCCCTCCCCTCCCCCCTGCCATGCGACGTCCCGCCTCTCAAGTTATGGGATGCTGCGTCTTTTTCTTCCTCCTGTTGCTCCTTTTCTCACTAATTTCCTTGCACCTTTTCTGCTTTTTTTTTCTTTCTTTTCTTTATTCTTCTTTTCCTCTACCTTCACTTTTGTCTCCTTTTTGTAATCCTCTCTTTGCCCTCTTGTACGTTTTCTTCTTCTTTCTTCATTTTTTTATTTTCTTCTTTCTTTTTCTTTATTCTTCTTTTCCTCTACCTTTACTTTTCTCTCCTTTTCTCACCATTTTCTTGCATCTTTTTTCTCCTTCTGTTCCTTTTTCTTCTCTCGCCTTTCCTTGCCCTTTCTTTTTCCTGTTTCTCTTTTCCCTAATTTCCTGGCACCTTTTCTTCTGTCCCTTTGTCCTCATCTTTTCTTCAACTCCTTTTCTTTTTTCTACCTCTTTTCACGCATCTCCTTTTCTGCCCTTTTCCTTTACCCCTTTTCTGCAGCTTTCTCCTACTCTTTTCTGCTTCTTTTTCTATTTTTTTCCTCTCTTTTATCTTTTGTCCAATTCCTCTCTCTCTCTCTCTCTCTCTCTCTCTCTCTCTCTCTCTCTCTCTCTCTCTCTCTCTCTCTCTCTCTCTCTCTCTCTCTCTCTCTCTCCAGGGCAAAAATAACATCTCTCAAGTGTTCTCTTTGCCCTATTCTGATTCTTCTCCCTTCCTCCCTCCTTCCCTCCCTTCTTCACCGTACCTCCCACCCTCCCTTCCCTCCCTCCCTCCTTCCGTATCTCTCCTTCCTCCCCTCACGGCATTCCTCACACACGGTTCTTCCTCGCTTGGCATCTCCTTCATTCCTCCCTCACTCATTCCTCTCTTACCTCCTCCTCCTATTCCTCTTCTTCTCCTTCTTTTCCTCCTCTTCCTCTTACATCCTGTCTATGGTATTCTCCTTTATTTTTTCCGTTTTCTTCTTTGTCTTCCTTTCTCCTTCTTTCACTTATGCATTAAAAGACCGCACTTCCATCCTCCTCCTCCTCCTCTTCCTCCTTTTCCTTTTCCTCTTCTTTCCTCTCTATGGTATTCCTCATCTTTTCCCCTCTGTTTTCTCTTCCCCTTTTAGCATCTTCCTTCCTCTTTGTCACCCTTTTCGCCTTACCCTCACACACACCCTACACCCTTGTCCCGCCAACACCCTAACCTTCCACCCCCCCTTCGTCACTCTCCCTCTCTCTCCCTCAAAAATTGGGCTTAAAATAGTGCCAGGCATATTGAAAACGATAGAAGAAGCGCGGTATTTGTGGCACTGAAGAGGAGGAGGAAGAAAAGGAGGAGGAGGAGGAGGAGGGGCAGGAGAAGTAGAGAACAAGGAGCAAAACGTAACAATTCGAAACGTAGTAGAAGAAAGGAAAGACAAGAAAGGGGGAAGAGAGAGAGAGTAAGAGGAGAAGGAAAAGGAAGAGGAGGAGGAGGAGGAGGAGGAGGTGGTGAGGTGGTGTTGGTCTCCGGGTGTTGCTTGCCACAATGCCCTCGTAAAAATAGAATCAAGTCTCGCATATACTAACAGTCAAGTCGTGGGTACAAAAAGATCCCGGGTAGTGGTGTCAGCCGGCGCCAAGACTTCCTTCCATCCGCTATAGTTTCTCCTGATTCTGCCGGGGGATGCTGCGTGCGTGCGTGGTGCGAGATGAGATGAGGTGATGCTGACGCTGCCTCATCACCGTCAGCATCACCAGCATCACTCTCAACATCATGAACAGCCTGTATCTTGATGTATTTCCCACTTGATTCTTATTCTTTTTTTGTAGACTTTAATATCGTCTTTCCCATCTTTCCCTCTCCCTTTAACATCATACAACTCCTCTTCTCTTCTTCCTTTTCCTCTTTCTCTTCCTTCTTTTGCTGTACCTCTTCTACTCTCCCCTCACCATCATTCTCACCTTTCCCCTCTTTTCCTCTCCACCGACACTCTACCCCTCTCCTCCTCCTTCTCCTCCTCCTCCTCCTCAGCCGGGCACGTGGTGTCTCACAGATCACCGAGGGACAACTGGGGTTCATTAAAGCCCCTCGACGTCTTCCCAGCGCGCGGATGTTTTGAGACAATATAGAAGCTGTCGCCTTAGCCCATTCCTTAGCGGCGGCGGGTCGTTCTGGCGGTCGTGCGCGGCGCCCCAACGACCCCTTCCCTGCTGACGGAGGAGCCCACTAAAAATACCTCAAGTGCCTCGTAAGTCACTCAATGCAAACACGGGGGTTCCTAGGATACTGCTACTACTACTACTACTACTACTACTACTACTACTACTACTACTACTACTACTACTTCTGCTACTACTGCTACTGTTGGTGGTTCTTCTATGTAGTTCTCCTCCTCCTCTTTCTTCTCCTACCAAAGCAATGAGAAAGAAGAATAACAAGAAAAAGATAAAACAAAAACAAAAAACAACAGACGAGGAAAAAGATAATGTCTTTAATGAATATGCATAAACCTGAAACACACACACACACACACACACACACACACACACACACACACACACACACACACACACACACACACGCACACAAATGAAAACGAGAGAGGGAGAGAAAGAGGGTGTGAGAGGAAGAGAAACGGAAGGAGGAAAGATGAAGAATGTTAAGGAAATCATAAAGACATGAAAAGGGGTTGAAAAGGAGCGATAATGAGCGAGGGGAGGAAGCATCGGGCGAGGGGAATATATGATAAGAGGGAACAGCGAGGGTCGTGGAGGAGACGAAGGAAGATGGAAGACGCGGAGACGACGGAGGAGGAGGAGGAGGAGGTAGGGAAGACAACGACGGGTTTTATATTTTGCTTCGTTTTTCGAGATAAATACGGAAGGAAAAAATAAATGTCATACTTCACCTCAAATTCGTATCAGATCCTCTTCAGTTTCCCATTTGAGGAACGCAACGAGAGCTTATTTTTTCCCTCCTCCTCCTCCTCCTCCTCCTCCTCCTCCTCCTCCTCGTTGGCGA
This sequence comes from Eriocheir sinensis, assembly GCF_024679095.1. Classification (NCBI taxonomy): domain Eukaryota; kingdom Metazoa; phylum Arthropoda; class Malacostraca; order Decapoda; family Varunidae; genus Eriocheir; species Eriocheir sinensis. The sequence continues at coordinate 196,952 of NW_026111664.1, forward strand.
CAAAAACGAGATAAAAAAAGGAGCTAAAGTGAGATCCGTAACATTGCCAGGGATCATTCGCGTCTTCAAGGGAGAGCGAGACAGAGAGAGACGAAAGAAAAGTATGATAATCAGTAAAAACGAAAACGGAAAATATGAAAAAATACTAAAGAAGAAGAGAAAGAGAAGTGATTAGGATAAAGAAGAAGAAAAGGAATCAAGACGAAGAAAAAGATGAAGAGTAAAGACGAAAAGGAAAGTATAAAAAAGGATGAAACAGAAGACAAAGAGAAAGAAAAGAAGATAAAAGGGAAAGAAAACATCACAGTCAGTCACTCAGTTAATTCAAAGTGATAAAAAAAAGGAAAAAAAATCAAAACTAGTATAAGAGAAGGAAAAAAATAACAAAATACAAGAAATAAGGTAAAGAAAAACAAAGGGATCTGAAACTACTTATGAGAGATTATAGACAATTAGAAACCTTAACAAAAACAAATTAAAGAAAAAAAGAATCAGACGTAGATGAAACAACTAAATAAAGAGGAAAATAAACGGAAATACAGATAGAGAGAGAGAGAGAGAGAGAGTATTTCTATCACCCACTTAAACAGTCTCGTACCTCACTTTCGTACCCTTCTCCCCCCCCCCTCTCCTAAATTCTCCCTCCTCCTCCTCCTCCTCTTTCTTCCTTTCCCTCCTCGTCCTTATCTTTTTCTCCCTCTCTCCCTCCTTCTCTCACTTTCTCTCCCCTTTCTTTTTTTTCTTCATTCTCCTCCTCCATTATTTCTTCCCAACCTTTATTTCTCGTCTTGTTTCTTCTCCTTCTCCTTTTTTATTCTCCCTCTTTCTCAATTTTTTCCTCCTTCCTCCTTTCTCTCTGTCTTATGCCTTTCATCTCCTTCTTCTCCTCTTTCTATTCCCTCCCTTTGTTCTTCTTTTCTTCCTTGATCTCTCTCTCTCTCTCTCTCTCTCTCTCTCTCTCTCTCTCTCTCTCTCTCTCTCTCTCTCTCTCTCTCTCTCTCTCTCTCTTAGCTGATTCTTTCCTCCACTTTTATATTCTTTTCCTCTTCATCTTCCTCCTCCTCCCCCAATACATCTGATTCTTTCCTCCTCCTCCTCCTCGTCTTCTCTCTCTCCACTCACTTCCCCCTCCACTTCTTCCTTCCTCTTTCTTTGCCTTTCTCTCACTCCTTCCCTCCTCCTCCTCCTCCTCCTGCGGCGCCATATGACCCTGGCTGTTGCGGCGCCTAATTTAAATCAATCAATCAATCAACCAATCAATCCTCCTCCTCTTCCTCTACTGTTATCGTTTTCTTCCCTTTCTCTCTCTAATAATAATAATAATAATAATAATAATAATAATAATAATAATAATAATAATAATAATAATAATAATAATAATAATAGTGATAAAAATTAGTAAACAAGAAGAGTATTAAGTCGACGTTTGTTTGTTTGTTTTGTATCTTACGTTTTTTTTTCTTATTTATTGTAATTGTTTTCTTTTTCTTTCTTTCTTTTTCTTTTGTCGTTTTCTTCAAGTCGTTTCGTTTCATCTTTTCTTCGTTTTCTTTTTTGTTTTGTTTTATTTTCTTTATTAGCGGCCTTTTATATTGTCTTCCTGGCCTTTTGTTTTGTCCTCTCTCTCTCTCTCTCTCTCTCTCTCTCTCTCTCTCTCTCTCTCTCTCTCTCTCTCTCTCTCTCTCTCTCTCTCTCTCTCTCTCTCTCTGCCACTCTCCATTCTTCCCTGTCTCTCCCTTCCTTCCTTCCTTCCTTCCTCCATCTCTGTATTCTCCCTTCTTCACCCTCTCTCCTCTCCCTCTCCCTCTCTCTCTCTCACCCTACCACTCTCCATTCTTCCCTGCCTCTCCCTTCCTTCCTTCCTTCCTCCATCTCTATATTCTCCCTTCGTCACCCTTGTTTAACCCCTCTCCCTCTCCCCCTCCTTCTCCCTCCCCTCATCGTCTTAGCTCGGCGCCATTGTGCTGTGCCATTAGGTGTATTGAGTGTACATTAAGGCGCGTATCATTACATTAATTCCTAATTACACTTCCCTGATACACTGCAGTAAACAAAGACCCTCCTCCTCCTCCTCCTCCTCCTCTTCTTCTTCCCTTTCTCTTCTTCTCTTATTCCTTCTCGTGTTTCTCTTCCACTTTTTGGATTCTTGTTGAGTGTTGTTCCTTGTCCCCTCCTCCTCCCTTTCTTCTTCTTCTTCTTCTTGTTCTTCCTTTTCTTCCTCCTTTCTTTTCCTCCTCCTTCTTTTCTAATTCCTGTTACGTTTTGTCCACTATCCCCGTCACCCACCTCCTCCTCCTTTTCTTCTTCTCCTTCTTCTCCTTCCTCCTCCTACTTTCTCTTTTTCTCTTCCTCCTCTTCCTCTTTTCGTTCAACTCTTCGCCCTCTTGTCCCTTCTACTTATTATTATTCTACTGCTAATATACCTCCTCCTCCTCCTCCTCCTCTTCTATTCATTCCCGTCCCTTCTTCTTTCTATTCCCCTTTTCCTCTTCTTTCGTCTCTTTCCTTATCTTTATCTTCGTCGTTGTTCTCCTCCTCCACCTCCTCCTCCTCTTTCTTTTTTTCTTCTTATCCTTCTTCCTCGTATCTCTCCTTCTCTTCCCCTCCTTCTCCTTCCCCTCAAGACACATCCCGAGGGAAAACAATCCTGGATTATTCACACTATCCTGGGTTCTCTCTCTCTCTCTCTCTCTCTCTCTCTCTCTCTCTCTCTCTCTCTCTCTCTCTCTCTGGGATCTTGTTTTCTTTCTTTTCTTCTTCCTTTCTTTCGTTCATTCTCTCTATCTCCTCCTTTGTGGCGTCGTCTCTCCCATCTCTCCAATTCCGTTTCTTCTTCCCTTCTTCATCTCGTACAACACTCAGCATCCTCCTCCTCCTCCTCCTCCTCCTCATCCATTCTCCACACGTTGAAAAATCTCCTCCTCCGCACTCCACCTACTCCACTTCTTTCTCCTACATCTGCATCTCCTCCTCCTCTTCCTCCTCCCGCCCTTGAACTCCTCTCGTCGGGACCAGGAGCCGAGAGGAGGAGCGGGAGGAGGAGACGCAGCATCCAAACCCTCCCCTAGTACAGTGTTTCAGGCCCGGAGCAGAGTCGATGTGCAGCCTCCCTCTCTCCCTTCCTCCCGCCGCTTCTTCCTCCTCCTCCCGCCGCCTCCTCCCTCCTCCCGCCGTGCTACTGACGCGGGCTGCTCAGATTTACAAGGAGGCCCCCCGCTTTGTCCTGAGCGCGCCGTAAATCCAGCGAAATAATAGATTCTGGGGCGTGCATTTGTGTGTTTTGAGAGTGCGGCATCTCGCGCGGCGCCCCGGCCCAATAAGCGGGACAATCTTGGGCCGGGGACTGCGCGCCTCCCCGCCTGGGACAACAATTGCATTAAATCCTCTTGTGTCGGCCAGAATCGCATTAGATTCCCCTTCGCGCGCGCCGAATTGGGTGTAGTGTTGCTCTTTTGTCGCACTACAAAGGCGATCACGTTTCAACATAATCACGGCAGAAAAGCGCGCGTAACAGAGGCACAGACAGACGGACGGACGAACAGGCGGAGGGGACGGGAGGAGAGAAAGAGGAGGAAAAAAAAAGAAGCTGCTTGGGACTCGTCAAAATGGAATTGGCGGAGAGACGAAGGAGACGGAGGCTTCTTATTGGCCGAACATTTGTCGCCGGGAAATGGTGGCGGCGAGGACGAGGAAGGAGGAGGAGGAATATACGATGGAGGAGAAAGGACAGGAGGAGGAGGAGAGAGAATAACTGAAGGGAGGAGAAGCAGAGAGAGGAGCTGACGGTATGTGTGGATTCGAGAAGGGGAGAAACGAATGAAGGGGAGCAGTGTGACGGAAGGGGGAGGACAGAGGGACAGAGAGGGGTGGAAGAGGAGGAGGAGGTTGTAAGGGGACAGAAAGAACATGGGGTCGGAATAGGTGACAAAAACGTTCCTCTATTCACCCTTTTCTCCGAGTTAACGAATAGATCGGGTTAGGGAGAGGAAGGGGGAGGAAGGGAGAGAAGGGGAGGAGGGAGGGAGAGTGAGTGAAGGCGAGGAGAGTGAAAAGGGGAGTGGCTAAAGAGAACAGAGAGAGAGAGAGAGAGAGAGAGAGAGAGAGAGAGAGAGAGACAAATAACACACACACACACACACACACACACACACACACACACACACACACACACACACACACACATTTTCGCTGTCTACGTACCCCATCTCTTTCTTCCCCCCTCCCCCCTTACCCCCTCCCCAACCTCTTTTTGCCGCCCTTCAAAGGAAAAAAAATCAGAGACACACGTACAAAAAAAAAAAAGGAAAAGATAAAAAAAAAAAGAATATTGAAACTGGAGCTGTCAAAGGTGAAATATTATCTTACACGACGAGCAGGAGGAGGAGGAGGAGGAGGAGGAGGAGGAGGAGGAGGAGGAAGGAGATGCACGAGGACTAGGACGACGACGAGGGCGGAACAAGAAGAGAAGAAAAAAAAGTGAGGAAGAGAATAGAAGGAGGAGGAGGAGGAAGGGAGGAAAAAAAAGAAGAGGGGGAAGAAAGGAAGAGAATGAAACATGGGAAGGAAGAAAGGAAGAGAATGAAAGATGGGAAGGAAGGAAGGAAGAGAATGAAACATGGGAAGGAAGAAAGGAAGAGAATGAAAGATGGGAAGGAAGGAAGGAAGGAAGGAAGGGAAAGAAAGAAAGAAAGGAAGAAAGGAAGGAAGTAAAGGAAAGCAAGGAAGGAAGGATGGATTGATGAATGAAAGAGAAGGAGGAAGAAAGGAAGAGAGAGGAGGAAAGTTAGGAATGGAGAGAACGAAGGAAAGGGAGGGAAGGAGGGTAGAAAGGAAGGCGGTACACAGGGAGAACAGAGTGAAGGAGTTAACCATTGCAATTACCGCGACCTAACCATGAAAACCAAAGTTCTGATTGAGACCCATTAAGCCGGGCGAGTGAGGTGGCGGCGAACGAGCCGGGGAAAAACAGAATGCAATCAATCGACCACCCCAGGAACGAGAGCGAGAGAGAGAGAGAGAGAGAGAGAGGGGGGTTAAGGGGTCTATTTTTATGTAGATCGAAAAGTTGGCAATGGAAATAGACTGAAGGAGAGACGAAAAGAATGATAGTAGTGGTAGTAGTAGTAGTAGTAGTAGTAGTAGTAGTAGTAGTAGTAGTAGTAGCAACATCAACTTAAAAAAACAAACCACTCTTAAAATCACCACACACAAACCCCCCCAAAAAAAACACTAACCAAAACACATACACCGTTCCACCTATCTACACCACCTCCACCACCTCCACCACCACCACCATGTCACACCCATATATTACGAGCCCAAGACACCACCACACCACCTCATACACCTCTCATTATCTACACTCGCCCCCACGACACCTCCGCCCCGTCCTGTTAGCCCGCCACGCCCCGCCAGCCCAGCCCCGCCTTATCTACCCCTCCCCTCCTCCCCCGCCCCACGTGTTCCCTCTGGCGGCGAGTGTGTGTATCTCCGCCTATCGCTTGTTATCTACGGCGCGTCCAAGTAACTCATTCCGCCTTCGTCTGGTCGTGATGGAGGGCCGCGGCGGGCGATACAAGGACCGTGTAGTAGTTTGGGACTTATCGGGTACTTGTAGGACGACAACGACGACAACAACGACCCTTTTGTGTGCCTTTTGTTTTGTTTTGTTTTAGTTTTGTTTTGTTTTGCCGTGATTGTTCTCCGTCCTTTTGGTTTTCTTTTAAATTGTTTTTTCTTGTTCTTCCTCCGGTTCTTGTTCTTCTGTTGCGGTTATGGTTCTGATTGGTGTTGTTATTAGTTTTCTCTCTCTCTCTCTCTCTCTCTCTCTCTCTCTCTCTCTCTCTCTCTCTCTCTCTCTCTCTCTCTCTCTCTCTCTCTCTCTCGGTAGCCACACCCTAATAATTATCGTCCTTTTACTGCGCTCTGATCTTCACTACTGTGTGTGTGTGTGTGTGTGTGTGTGTGTGTGTGTGTGTGTGTGTGTATTAATTTCTCACATATACAAGAATTCTAAGTAACACACACACACACACACACACACACACACATATACGACTCAGTTATTATTAAGTGAGCAAAGATGAGACAGAGAGACAAAGACAGAGAGACAGACACATAAAATCGTCGCCGCGTCAGTATCTTGTGTCTTCTTGTGTCCGTCTGTCCTCCACGTGTGTGCTGTAACGTTAGGGGCCGCGTGTCGCTACAGTCACTGCCGCGGCGTATACCTTGACACACCCACACCTGTCCCCGCGCGTCGCCCGTCAAGGCCCCAGCGGCTAAGTTACCCTCGCCGCCCATTTCTTGCTGCTACGCCGTCCTTCCACCTCGAACTGACAGCCCGTGCCTCTGTTCTTCCTGGCGGCGGCGTGGAAGACGAGGAGGAAAGGGATGCAAAGGTGGTGGAGGAGGAGGTTAAGGTGGCGTGAAGGTAGTCAGATGGTGTGTAGGCAGTAGTGGAGGAGGTGGAGGTAGTAGCAATGTGGAAGCCTTCAGTAGGAGGGTGTGGTGAAACATTTCCCCCGTCGGCCGTAGGTGGTAGTGAGGCGTCCCTTGTCGGAGGCGCCCACCCTGTCGCTCCCTGCAGGTCCTGGCGGGGGGTTAATACAGATATCGACGGCAGGGAGTGACGAAGCACTCCTGACCCTCGGCTCCTGCTACCGACACCCTCGCGCCGCCGCCTCCTCTACAGTGACCCCGTGTCCCTAGCGCCTCGCCTTCAGGTCCCCGCGGCAGGAGCTCGTCACGTCGCCGCCGCTCACGGGAAACAAAGCGGGAGACGTCCAATAAGTCGGTGAATTCCCGGCGAAGTCCTATTTTCCGGCGGCACTAAAGACTGGCGGAGCAGAAAGTGCCAGTCACGGCGCGGCAGATCGCGGGGTTTATTTCATCGACATCGCTCGGGGAAAAAATCAATAAACGCTTAATGGTGGGCCGCACAATCTTGTAATCATGGACTGCTTTTGTACCAGAGACTTGTAATCAGCTGCCTCTTTGTACACGGGGAGCGAGAGTCTAGCGGCGCGGCTGGGACAATGCTTCAGCGCTGGTTAAGGTTAAGGCGCCCCCCTCACCGGGCTGCCGCGGCGGGAGGAGCGACGCCCTGGCCCCGCCGACTTCTGGGAAGGACTTTTGTGGCGGTCCGTCGGCGGCGAGACCAAAAACGAGTCTGCAATCGGGATCGGCTCATCACGGACATAAACGACGATTTTAATCCCGCCGCCACAACGAAGACGTCTGAAAGGTTCTCTAAATTACCGACGGGACCACTTCTCCTCCTCCTACCCCTCCTCTTACCCCCTCCTCCTCCCATCCAGTCTTCAACTTTTTCTCCTCTCCTCCTCCTCACCTCCTCACCTCCTCCTCGCAGCTCCTTCCAACTCGTCCTCGCCTCCATAAAACATAAAGCTCCACCTCATAAATTGACAGCGACTCGGACCGAGGCTCCCACACATAACTCAGGCCGAAAACAGGAAAATCGGCGACATTCAACCAACTCATAAATTCCGGGACGTGTGATGTACTCAGAATGCCTCGACGTCGGATTAGAAAAAAGGAGAGGAGGAGATCGGATGCAGGAGGCCGGACGGATGCTGATGCCGCCGCCGCTGCTGTACGTCTCTAACCTGATGAAGACAAGAGCGCCGCGAGACAACAGGGGACCAACGCCACCGCCAGTTAGTCGCGATAAGCTGCAGCGCCGCCACACTCCCGCCGAGACGCGCTATCGCCGGGGCTGAAAAATACGAGGGACGGAGGTGACAGTCGGAGGATCTCGAGGACCGGGGAGATAACAAGCGACGCAGGGACATGGAAGACACGGGGAAGGACGCCTCTCGCCACCCCCACCCCGCCCCGCCCCGCCCCGCCGCGCCTCAACACTGAAGTTACCTCTATTAAAACGATAATTTACGACGCCCCTGGAGGCTCATACACCTGCCCCGGGGGAGGTAGTGGAGGCCTTCTGCAGGTGTTCTCGCAGCGGGGGCAGGAGGCCGTCTGGGGGGCTGGTCACAAAACCGGCCCCAGCAACATACCAACGTCACCGATAAACGCTAATTCTTACGGCGTCTGCTCCGCTGGTATTGGTGGGAGGGGATGAGGGTAGGGAGAGGGGATGCAGGGGGGAGGGGGCGTGGCAGGGGGAGGGGGTGGGGGAGCTGGTATGCCACAGGTATTGGTATGCCAACGAGCCGAGTACCGCCACGCTATCATCATTCCACGGCGAGGGAACAAGTGCCCGACGAGACGACCTCATGTGCCAGATTATCGTATTAACCACATGTCGTATCTATCATTTTTCTGCTTCAAACTCTCGTACCTACACAAGCAACGTGAGAAAATCAAAGTTCGTTCTAAAACTGTTGAATATTGATGTTTTTCGCCCTCTGTTGTTATAGTTATCAGCCAGCAACCACGAAAATGAAATGCGATGAGTACGATAATTTGGCAACGCTGCATCAGATCCTTTAGCTAGTGTTATTTTTTTGTGTCATGTTCCTTTCCCTCTCCCTCTCTCTCCCTCTCTCTCTCTAGCACCTGTGTGGTCTGTGTAGTGGTAATAAGAAAACTTCTGAAACAACACTCGCCCAGCACAAGTCACATAAATTCACCCGAGAACCCGTTGGACATAAATCTGGAGACACACAACACACGCGACGACGAAAAAAATAGAGGAAAATGAGAAGAAAGAAAAGTAAGAAAGAGAGAAAAAGTGAAAAATAAAGGCGTGAAATAGGGACTTGCAAACGAAGGAAGAGCAACCCACAAGTAAAGAAAAGGAGATGAAGAAAAGAAAATACGGAAAATGAGGAGAGGAAAACAATAAGCATGATAATAGGAAGAAAAGTACAGAGAGAAATGAAGAAGAAAAACATCAATTCACAAGTAAGGGGAAGTCCAAGCTACACACACACACACACACACACACACACACACACATTGTCCTGCACCTATACACCTCCCCCCCCCCCCCTTCCCCCGGCGTCATGTTTCCATTGCCCCGCTTCCCACACCCCCAGCGGAGCCATGGAGGGCGTGCGGGCTGGGCTAACAAGGGGCGTGGGGCGAGGGCGTGGGGCGAGGCGCGGGGTCGTGTGTGGGGCGCTCACCGTGGGTCGCCCCCCCCCCCCCCTTCCCGTCCCCTTCCGCCTCTACCCCCTCCCCTCCCATGACTCAGCTAACTACTCCAACTGCGTGACACAATGGGGAGGAGGAGGAGGAGGAGGAGGAGGAGGAGGAGGAGGAGGAGGAGGAGGATAACTAGAGTACAAGATGGATAATTATAATCAACGTGTTTAAAAAAATTATCATCCGTCTCTCTCTCTCTCTCTCTCTCTCTCTCTCTCTCTCTCTCTCTCTCTCTCTCTCTCTCTCTCTCTCTCTCTCTCTCTCTCTTCTGAATGCCTCCACAATAATACAAAAAAAAAGGGTGGAAAAAGGGTGCGTGGAATGCTCTTAGTGGCCTTTGACAACCTGTGCTACGCCCCCCCACCTGCCCCCACACACACACACACCTGGCCGCCTCAAGAATTCCCTCCCACCTGTGCCTCTCACCTCATTACCGGGCGTGTGTGTGTGTGTGTGTGTTGGTTTCTGGTTTACACACACACACACACACACACAGTCACTCAAGATTACAAAATAAAACAAAACAAAACAATAGAGAAGCTGAAAAACAATTAACCAAGAAGGGAAATGGAAAGACAAAGAAGAAAAGAAAAATACAAAGAGGAAAACCAGAAGAAGATAAAAGGAATCGGGAATCGGAAGAAGAAGGAATCGAAAGAAGAAGAGGAAGAAGCCGAAAGAAGAAGAAGAAGAAGAAATCGGAAGAAGAAGGAGTCGGAAGAAGAAGAAGAAGAAAGCGTCGTAAAAAGAAGAGGAGGAGGAGGAGGAGGTGGAAGAAGAAGAGGATGGAGGTGAGGAAGATGGCGTGTAATGGTCGAGTATTAATGGCGTGGACCTCCCCCAGCAGCTAATGTCTGTTTTAAAGGGCCGCTCGAAGTGAGGGCGAAAGGGACCCATGGCCGCGAGTTCGTCCCTCTGATGATCTTTTGATGTTAATACTGGAGACTGATACTGGCCCTGCCCCCCCACCCCCCATCCCCTCCCTCCTCCCTTCCCCTTGAAAATCCCCCTTTCCCTCTCCCGCCTCGTCTCTCTCCCTCTCTTCCGTCCCTATTCGATCTCAGTTTTCTTAGCTTTTTCTCTGTTTCTCTCTTTCTCTCTCTCTCTTGTCCCTCCTTTCTTCTTCGTTTGAGCTCCTCCTCTCTCTCTTTTTTTTTCTCTCTCTCTCTCCATCTTCCTCTTGCTTCCCTCCCTTCGCAGTCCTCCATTCTTTTATTCTTCCTTCTTCTCCTTCTTCTTCTTAATCTTCTACTTTTCTTTCGTTTGAGTTGATCCTCTTTTCATCTCTCTCTCTCTCTCTCTCTCTCTCTCTCTCTCTCTCTCTCTCTCTCTCTCTCTCTCTCTCTCTCTCTCTCTCTCTCTCTCTCTCTTGTTATCCGTCTATCTGTCTCTCCTTCATTTTATCCCGAAGTTTTTTTTCTTGCCCTTTTTTTCTATTTTTTTATTCTCTTCTTCCTTGCCCTTCGTCCTTTCTTGTCCTCCCTTGCTAGTCATTCTCTTCCATCTTTCATCACTCATTCTTTCTCTCTCCCTTTCTTTCTCCCTTTACTTCCTCCACTCACACTTTTTTCCTCTCTCCCTCTTCCTCCCTTCCTTTTTTTCACTTTCCTCCTACTCCCTCCTCCACTGTCCTTACTCTTCTCTCCATCTCCTTCTGTACTCCATCTCTTCCCTTCCTCCTCCTACTTCCTCTGCTTCGCTTCTTCCAATCTCTCCCTACTGCCCCGCGCTCCTCCTTCCAATCTTTTTCGTCTCCCTTTTCCACTCTCCTACACTTCACCCCTCCATCTTCCCCTCCTCCTGTCCGTCTATTTAACGAGGACAGCGGAGGAGGGGAGGTGTCACGTGGAGGGAGGAGACAGGGAGGAAGGAGAGGAGAGGAAGAGAAGGTGACAAAAAAAGGTGAAGGTGAATGTTTAGGCTTCGAAGAGGAACAAGGGAAGAAGACGGAGATATGAGAGAAAGAGAAAACAAAAGAAAGTGAAAGGGTTTGATATGGAAGGGGAGTCAGTCATCGAAGCTAAAATGGATACAGTTTAAGTTGCTACAGAAGAGGAAGAGGACTTAAAGAGGAAGTTGAAAATATGAATAAAAAGTGGAGTCGAGAACACAAACACCAACGCAACGACACTCAACACACTACAGCAATACAAGCAACACCTCATCTCAGCGCCAATCAACACTCACCGCTCGGCGTATGACCCAAAGAACTCGTCACGGGAACCTTACCTGTTGAAGAGAGAGAAAAAAGGTTAAATTACGTTGGTTATATATAAAAAAAAGGAATTAAAAAACACGAGTTACAATTATATCAAGTCAACAGCCGGTGAACATGTTAAAAAAGGGTAATGCATTTGTGTTATATATCTTTTTTTTTTACTCGTCCACCGTGACGGATATTTGTATAAAGAAGCCGAGCAATTCCATTTAAATGAACATAAAAAAAACAGAAAAAAAAGAGTAATTCCATTTTAATTCACATAAAAACACACTCAGAAAACATTATAATAGGAATTCCACATTAATAAGCTGGATAAAAACGCACACACACACACACACACACACACACACACACACACACACACACACACACACACACAGAAACAAACACACATTCACCCCCCTCCTCCTCCCTACACACACACACACACAAAATCCACGAAAGTTGAAATGTGATAAAAAATAAAACACACAAAAACAAAGATAAAAAAAACACTAGGAATTCATTACCATAGAAATTAATTAGAGGAGCGTCGACAAGTTCCCGATGAAGATTGGACGATGGTTTCCGCAGCTCCAGGGAAGGTTTATAATGCAAGACGCAACTGAAAATGACAGGAGGAGGAGGAGGAGGAGGAGGAGGAAGAAGAGGAAACATGTAAGGAAGAACAGGAGAAAGGAAAACAAGAGAGGGAGGAGGTAGAACAAGAGGAAGTATAGAAGAAGAAGAAGAGGAAGAAGCACTGTAGGAAGAGGAAGAACAAACATATGAAGAGTACAGAAGGTAGAAGAGGAGGAGGAGGAGGGGAGAGTGGGATCAGGGAGAGAAGGATCAGAGGAAAGGGAAAACAGGAGGAGGAGGAGGAGGAGGAAGGAGAACGAGAACAGAAGAAAGGAGGTAAAGCAGAGAGAAAAGGAGGAAGGAGAAAAGAGAACAAAAGGAAGAAGAGAAAGAAGGATAACAATGAGAAGGAGGAGGAGGAGGAGGAGAGAATGGGATCAGAGGAAAAGGAAAACAGGAGAAGGAAAATAGAAAAGAAGGAAGGAGAGAAAGAAGGATAACGAAGAGGAGGAGGAGGAGAAGGGGAGAATGACGTCAGGGGTAAAGAGAAGGGAAGAGAAGGAAAAGGGAGAGGGAGGATAGAACAGGAACAGTCAGAGGAGGAGGAGGAAGAAGAGTGGGAGGGGGAGGAGGAGGAGGAGGAGAAGTGGCGGTCCCTGAGTCAATAGTATCGGATTGTGGCGGGACTGTCTACGAACGCATTACCGCCGATTACCGTGTTGACCCCGCGGCCACCACTGCTGTTTGGCCTTCTGCTTAGCCAAACCCGTCACCCCTTTGTGCGCGGCGTGTCTCAGGGCCGGGCGAGAGGCGGCGGCGGCTCCTGAGTAAACGGCGGACGGCCCGGTTCAATGGTTCCTCCGAGGGCTGCTTGTTGGTGGCTGAAAGAACTGACCCACTCTTGTTACGTTACGCCTGTCCCCAGTTCGAATCCTGCACCTGGGTAATACTCTCTCGCGTCTTTCGACCCTGCTCCTGTTATCCCTGTTCCCAGTTCGATTCCTACGCCCTACAGTTATCTTTCTTTGGTGGGTTGTAAGGACATTTACCTCCCTCTTGTTAGTTCACTCTCCGCCTAGTACTCCTCCCCAATCCCCTTCCCTTCCCCTGCAGTCCCCTTACCTACCTCCCCTCAAGTTCAGACCAGCTGTTCTCTACCCTCCTTCTCTTCCTCCTGCTCCTGTTTCTCTCTCTTCTCCCTCTTCTACAATCTTCCCCAGCTCCGCCCTCTGCCCCAGTTCACTATGGTACTCCCCTTCCCTAGTCCCCTTTCCCTTTACCAGTCCCGTTCACTTCCTCTCAAGCCCGTAAGAGCATCCCTCCTCCTCCTCCTCCTCCTCCTCCTCCTCCTCCTCGTCCCTATGTCCTCACAGCTGCTGTCCACGCTATTGTCTGCTGTTTCCGGTGCATCCGTCGGGCGGGGAGTCGAGAGCCCAAGACGGGAAAATCCTCTTACGACCAATACCTGAAGAGGCGACTGACCGCACGGTGGAGACAAAGGAACCGCAGCTTGTTATTTCTTGTTGACGTCGACCGCATCTCCCCCCGCCCCTCCATCTCCGTCAGCGCTGCCGTCGGCGTGCGGGGGACACAAGCGTCTCAGCCCCTCCGCCCCGTCAGCCCGGATCAGCCTCACGCGGGACAGTTCGGGCCGCGGCAACATCTCCTCGGTCCAGCGTGGGGCGCCGGACAAAGAGGCGACGAGTAATACAATTCATTATGCAAACCCGTCTCCGTAACACAATTACTTGATAAGAGGGCAAAGTACTATTTAAGGGTGGAGGGGAGCCTGGAGACGCGGCGGAGAGCGAGAGCGAGAGAGAGAGAGAGAGAGAGAGTGGACTGTGAGGGGAAGATAAATTAATGGATGAGGAGTTTATGTGTCAGCGGGGACGGAGGAAAGGAAGGTCAAGATAGCGACTGGCCGGGGAGGGTAACGAACGGCAGCTGGAAGGCCGGGACTGTCAAACCACCGAGCCAGCGTCCTCCTCAACTCTTCCCTCCTCCTCCTCCTCTCCCTCCTCTTGCTCCATCTCGCCCTCTTTCTCCTCCTCCTTCTCCTCCTCCTTACTGGCTCCTTTGAACTACTAAGGCTCCCCTCGCAGGCCGCCAGATACGATAATACAATCACGTATGCAAAGCTCTCCTCTCTTCGCGGTCTTGGGAGGGTGGCCAGAGAGGTCAACCCTTCCCACCGCCTCTCGTCCCTTTCCCAAAATGCTCCAGCTACAGAATACAACGCCCCGCAAACCCCCGCCCGAAACCAGACACCGGACCCTTCATCGCCTGGGAGCTTCGTGTCACCTGAAGGCGCTTTACAGACGTGTGGTCCTCGCCGGCGTCCAAGCAGCGGTAGCGGGGAGTGTTGGAAGCAAATATGAACGTCTCTGAAGGTGTTGAATCGCGACCCTCCAGCCCGGGCGCGCGGGAGAGGGCCTTCGTCTCCTCCGCTGATTTTCGCCGGACTTTCGCCTCGTGTCGCCGGTAAACTCGATTAGCCGTCAAGAGGTGGACAGAAGGACGGCCACTCAATTGAAAGTGTTCCTCACCCTCCAGCGGCTCGGGGTAAATGGCTCTTTGATGTTCAGTGGAGGCAAGACGACGACCCGTGAACGCCAGGCCGCGGCGGACACGACAAGGCCGCCGCTCACCTCCAAGAAGCAGGATTCCAGGCCAGGTGGGTGTATAAAAAGGTCCAATCAAGGTGCTCTCTCTCTCTCTCTCTCTCTCTCTCTCTCTCTCTCTCTCTCTCTCTCTCTCTCTCTCTCTCCGCCGCCGCTACAGACTCCCACACAGCAGGAACACCTTCAAGAGAGAACAATGGCAGAAAACGACAAAAACAACGCCGCCCGATGCCCGTCCAGCTCGGCCGAAAAAAAGTCAAATTTATCCCCAGTGGTCCCTCAGTGGGTCCGATGGCGAGGCCCAATCAAGGGTGAAATCGGATGAAGTGGACAAAAGTGAGGGCAAATCGGATCACACGAGTGGCGACGTGGCTGGACTCCTGGAACGGCGGCGGCGATGGTGGTGGTGGTGGTGGTCAAGGGTGGTGGTGGTGGTGGTCAAGGGTGGTAGTGGTGGTGGACTGTTGCTGCCTCGCTGGACCCCGACATCAACCCCATCAACCCACCAGTCCCTCCCTCCTCCCCCCCACATGGACATAAGAAGGACGTCTGGAAGGGTCTCTGCTGGAACGATACTCCTCCTCCTCCTCCTCCTCCTGCTCCTCCATTTCAGTTCACGGTCGAGAGTTTTGCCTCTGTAACGGCACTCCTTAATGTAGCCACTCACTGTCTGGCTCTGTTGTTGTTTTCCCTTTTTCTCTTTTCATCCAAAATTTCTGTATGGTTCTCTTTGTTTCTTCAGGGTATTTACTTTCCAATCAGAACTCTCCAATGATATCCTTTTTCTAAGTTCTTCCTCTTCTTTATACACTTTTTAATCTTTCTACTGTGTACTCCGGGCGCCAAAACAGATACGTGTCTCAGGTCTTATGCGTGAGGCGGCTGGTGACCGGTAACTCCTCCACTTGACAGAGTCCCGCTCAATGATGACTTGGGATGACTCGTGGACTAATACCTCGGCTTAGTGAATGACCTCTCTGAATGGTGCGTGACGGTGACTATTCGACTCATATATAAAAAAATAAAAAATAAACATGAACGGTGACTCGCGGTGTTTTTGACTCGCGTAAGAAAAACGAAACAAAGGAGGTAGTTCAATTTTTTTGGGGGGGTGGATCTTCGACTTCATTAGCTCGATAAATGGTGAAAAGAAAATGAAAGAAAAGGAATGAATCGGAAACCTCTACATGATCACGAATAGGTAATTGTGGCTTTCGACCTCTAATTAAAGCCAAAAAACGGTGGTCACTAATTAAAGAAAGGGTCAACAAAGGTATTTCACAAAGGTATCCACCGAGAAGATAAAAAAAACTAAGGGTGACTCTTAAGCAAAACCAGATAAACAGCAATCAAGGGAAAATAAAACGATTCTGTAGATATAAAAAAACGATCTTACAGAACTCTTAAATCTGTCTATCAAATCACTCTTAAATCTTACATAACTTAATCTTAGGAGCAAAACGCCTTTCAAAACAAAAAGAATACTCGCATGAACTACTCTTACATAATGAAGAACTGTGATCAAATAAACGATGATACAAACTCGAAAAAAAAAAAAATTGTGCGGGGCTGAACTCCTAAAACGACGACTTTATATTTTTTTTTAGGAGCAACAGGAATTTCAGACGTAACTAAAAATCGCATGAACTCAAGTCTTAAAATCCCTCAAAATGGTCTTATTGAAGGAAGGGGAATATCAAAAAAAAAAAAAAAAAACAGGCTGGGCAAAACAAATTCTAGAAGTAAGAAAAACCTCCCACGAACTCGTCTTTCTCTCCCTCGAAACACGAACATCCAAACACCAAACAAAAACTGCGATTAAAACAAGTTCCTGGAAGAGCAGAACCATCCTATGTAGGACTCCCTCGCTGACCACGCGTGAAGGACACTCTCTCGGCCGCCCAAGGACACCGGAGCCTCGAGGTCAACCCAGAACGAACGAACAAGCTCCGAACGCAAAGAAAAAAAGTGCTCCAAGTGGTCGATCGCAAGGGAATCAAAATCGTCGGCGAGGAAGAAGAAGAAAAGACTCTAAGAAACGTATTAGAATAAGGTCGTTTTGGTTAGGTGTGACGAGTGTGTTAGGTAAAGGCTAATGGAGTGTGTTGTGTTAATGTTCTAAAAAATGTTATCTAAGGGAAAAGTGTTACAAAGCGATCGAAAGAGAAGAGGATGAGATAAGAAGGATGAACTCAAAAAAACGTATTATGGACATGTTGGATTGAAGCTAATGGAAAGTGTTGTGTTAATGTTGTCAAAAATATATCTAAGAGAAAGTGTTACAAAGCGATCTAAAGGAAAGAGGATGAGATAAGAAGGATGAACTCAAAGAAACGTATTATGGGCATGCTGGATAAAGACAAATGAAAAGTGTCGTTAATGTTGCAAAAAATGTACCTAAAGGGAGTGTTAGAAAAGGATCGAAAGGGAGAACGATTAATGGGAAGAAGAAAAAAAAACGTTATATATCCAAGTATTAGGCAAAGATAAATGTGAAGTGCTGTTAGTGTTAATGATGTGTCTAAAGGTAGTGTTATAAATGGATCATGACGGTAGAAGGCGAATAATTACTTAAGGAATGTTGGGTTAGGTTAAATTGTGTGTGAATGTTGGGTTAGAATTCAGCAAAGAGGAGGGAGTGAATATATCGATTTGAAAATATATGTAAGTACGGAAGGCTAATAATATGAATAGGCTTATGTAGAGAGAAAAAAAGTGACGAGGCTTAGGCAATCGATCACACACACACACACACACACACACACACACACACACACACACACACACACACACACTTCAATGAAATAACCCAACTTTACACTCACCTCCTCACATCAAACCTCCTCCTCCTCCTCCTCTTCATCCTCTCCTCCACCTCCACACACACACTTTCCCAGCACCTTTACCCTCCTTCACCCCCCCCCCCCCGCCACCCCAACCCCCCATCTCCTGGCAGGCAGAGGGCAGTGTTGGCTCACAATGGCGGAGATAAGGCGATAAGAGGGCGCGTCACCACCTTGAGATAAGCGGGTGTGGGGGAGATAGCGCTGAAGGGTTACCGAGTGGCGCCGCCCGACCGTGATTGACAAGCGATTGACAGACAAAAGCTGGCCCGCCGCCTTCGCCGCCTCCTCGCTGCTACGGCGTTCCTTTATCGCCAAGTTTCCGCCTTGGCCAACGCTTTATCGCCCAACACCTGAGGGCCTTATCGCCGGCTCCATCACTCAGCACAGATGACGCGGGGCTCGTTCACTACCCACGGACAGACGCACGGACGGAAGGGTGTACTGATCATCGCTCGTTCATGCCATTGCCGTCACCACCACTACCATTAACAATAACAAGAGGGATTTTTATGTCTTTCGTCTTTACTTTCTCTTCCTTACTAACACTCCACCGTCATCATCAAGAGTTTCCTCTTTATCTTATTTATTTTCCTATATCTCATTTATACATTGATTCCACCACCGCCATCACCACCACTACCAATAACAATAACAACAGTGCTTTTTTATGTCTGTCCCCTATACTACTTCTTCCTTATTAACACTCCGCCATCATCAACAGCTTCTTCTTTATCTTATTTACTTTCTTTTATCTCATTTATGCATTCAGATTCCACCACCACCATCACCACCACGACCAATAACAACAACAGCGCTTCTTCTTTCTAGTCTCTCTACTTTCTCGTCTCTCATTTACTAACACTCAACAAGTATCATCATAACCAAAAATAACATCAACAGGGCCGCCTTTTTCTATTCCCTTTACCTTTTCTTCTTTTCCATTTACAAACACATAATCTCCCAACACCTTTCTTCTACACTACGCAGGTAAATAGCTTTCATCTTCCCCTAACCTCCATCCCCCAGCATCCATCCTTAACTTTTAATCTTCACCATTCATTATCCACCTCCCCCCCCACACTCTCCCCTTCATCTCATTTATCCTTCCCTATTCACCCCCTCCCCCCCACCACACACACACACCCTGCCTCTTCTTCTCACGACACAAAAGCGGCGAAGGCAAAGCCAAGGAGGGAATGAAAACAAAGCTCCGCGCGGGGCCTTCCGACACTATGGATGTGCTCGGCGTTGGAGTCGCATCGTGTCGTATCGCTTCCTCGCCCTCCAGGACAAAAGGACTCCTAATCGGCCTTGCCCTCGCCACCCCCTCCCCCCCCCCCTCCCCCGCGGCTGTTCCTTTGTGCGCGGAAAAACAATAGCGCCCAGAAACACACACACACACACACACACACACACACACACACACACACACACACACACACACCTACACCAACTAAGTCCATTATTTTACATCACAGGTATATGAACAACACCTGAGAGCACCTGAGATATAACACCTGGTCACACACACACACACACACACACACACACACACATACAGGTGACAGGAGCCGCACGTCGGGGCTGACAGGAAGGCGAGAGGGGATTAAGAGGAGAGGATCTGGCCGGCCGCCGCCCCGTCACGAACCCTTGGTGACTCTCGCTAACCCGGATTAACGCGCGCCGGGAGACAATGGACGTGACAGCTGATTGGCGCTGTTTACCGGGCTTCGCTGCGGCTAACATGAGACTTACTTGCCTACTTACTCAGCCTCTCTCCCTTCCTTCCTTCCTTCTGATCTTCCCTTCCTCCCTCCCTCTTTCAACATTTACTTATTCACCCTCCCTCCCTTCCTTCCTTCCTCCCTTCTGACCTGTCCTTCCTCCATCCCTCTTTCCACATTTACTTATTCACTCTCCCTTCCTCCCTTCCTTCCTTCATCCCTTCTGACCTGTCCTTCCTACCTTCGTTCCTTCCAATCTTTCACTCACTCTCCCTCCCTTCCTTCCTTCCTTCATCTCTTGTGACCTGTCCTTCCTACCTTCGTTCCTTCCAATCTTTCACTCACTCTCCCTTCCTTCCTTCCTTCATTTTGACCTGTCCCCTTTCCTTCCTTCCTTCTGATTTTTCCTTCCCTCCTTCTAGACTTACGTATTTACTAACCCTCCCTCCCTTCCTTCCCTCCTTCCTTCCTTCCTTCTAATCTCTCCTCCTTCCCTCCATCCTTCATTCTGATCTTCTCTTCACCTTTCACAGACTTACTTTCTTACTCATTTACTTACTTCAACCTACTTCCTTCCTTCCAATCTTCCTTCCCTCCTTCTTCCTCTCTTCCTATCCTTCCATTCTAAGTGTCTGTCTGTGCCTATTGATTTCATGTTTGCTTTTTTTGTTGTTGTTCTGATTTTTTTTTCTCTACGATCACACACACACACACACACACACACACACACAAACACACACACACACACACACACACACACACACACACACGTTTCCCGCTTTGATATCTACCCTATTTTATTATTTTTTTTCTGTTTTCCCATTCTGCTCTCTATCCTGATCTTAATCGCCTTTTCATTTTCCCTTACAATCTCTCTCTCTCCCTCTCCCTCTCTCTCTCTCTCTCTCTCTCTCTCTCTCTCTCTCTCTCTCTCGGCGCCCTCACCTCTGGATTATTCGCCGCCGTCGGTCCTATCACGTGACACCTAATGACCTTCGCCAATATTTGAGCAGCCGCCCCCGCCGCTACACCGATACTTGACACCCGCACACACACACACACACACACACACACACACACACACACACACACACGGGGGGACATCCACTCCACCCATACCCCCTTTACATCGACATCTATTTACCTAACCTTACCTAACCTGACCTAACCTAACCTAACACACATACTAACCTACCTATCGCTACCTGTAACTCGTCTACTTATACTTAACTTCAACACACACACACACACACACACACACACACGGGGACATCCACTCTACCCATACCCCCCTTCAACATCCACATCCGTATACTAACACACAAACTAACATACTAACCTATTGCCTATTGCTGCCTGTAACTCATCCACTTATACTTAACTTATACTAACACGCAAACTAACATACTAACTTTTTACCTATCGCTATGCCTGTAACTCATTCACTTATATTTAACTTATACTAACACACAAACTAACATACTAACTTTTTACCTATCGCTATGCCTGTAACTCATTCACTTATACTTAACTTATACTAACACGCAAACTAACATACTAACCTATTACCTATCGCTACCTGTAACTCATCCACTTATACTTAACACCAAGACACTCACTACAGCGGTTACTTTTGTCTTTCTCTACACCCACTTACACTTTCCCTTCTCCAAACTAACATATTAACCTATTACCTATCGCTACCTGTAACTCGTCTACTTATACTTAACTCCAACACACTCACTCCATCGGTTACTTTTGTCTTTCTCTACACCCACTTACACTTTCCCTTCTCTCCCTTTTTTTCTTCTGCACCTTTCCACACCTCCTCCACCTCCTTCCTCCTCCTCCTCCTCCTCCCCCCCCCCTCCACCCTTCCTCGCCTCCCCGCATCCCTTTGCACCCAATTTTTTCCCTTTCGTCTTCTTCCCGGGGGACTTTTTGGCGCTCGGCATCAAAAAGTGACATGTTCATCTTTATCGGCGGCGGGAAAAACGGCGAGGCAAAAGAATTCATTAACGGGCGTAGTGATAGCGACGAGGGGTGAAGTGGAGTGGGGGGAGGGGGAGGGGGAGAGAGAGGGTGAAAGGGAAGGAGAGAAGAGAGGAAGGAGAATGAGGTGGCGAGGAGAGGATAGGGTAGAGAGACGAAGGGAGGAACAGGGAAGGTCGTAAGGGAGAGAAAAGGAAAGTAAATGATGAGAAAAAGAGAAAAGATACAGAAAGGGAGAGAAAGAGATGGAGAGGAGGGAGAAAAGGACAGGAAAACTCAGAAAGGGAAAAAGAGGGTATAGAAAAGATAGAAATGCAGGGGAAAACAATGGCAAAGACGAGGAAGAAGATAGGAATGAAGATACAGATTAGTGATATAAAAATAAGAGAAGAATAGGAAAGGAAGAAAAGAAAACGAAAGTAGGAAAAAATAAAAGAAAAAAAATGGACAGAGAAGAAGAACCAGAAGAACCAGGCCAGAGTGACATAGAGAGAGAAAAAGAAGATCGGGAAAGAGGAAGAAAGGGAGACATGAGAAAGAGAGGAAGATGTAGAGGGAGGAGAATCTAGAATAATGATGCGACTTAATGTATCAAGGAAGAGATTTACTGAAGGATTGATAATAATGGATATGCGAGGATGAAGAAGGCAAGGGTGAGGATAAAGAAGGGGGGAGAGAGAGAGAGAGAGAGAGAGAGAAAAAAAAACACGGTAAAAGGCAGAAATAAAGAAAAAAACGAGGGATAAAAAAAAATGAGGATTAAAGAATGAAAAAAAAAACCCGCCAAAAAACAAAAAAAAAGGAGAAAAACACGAAGATGAAAATAGAAGAAAAAACAGAAAAAAGAAGAAAAAAACACGGTCAAAGAAAGTAGAAGTAAAAAAATAAAAAGCCATACCGTATCACCTTTCCTCCCTTCTTCCTTCCTTCTCCCTCCTCCTCCTCCTCCTCCTCCTCCTCCTCCTCCATATAGGTCCGATGTAAAAAGGGGAAAAATCCCTTCCAGAAATGAGAAGGGTGAAAGGTGCGAGCTTTTCAATTTACGTTCTTATCGCTCTGAAATCGATAGTGACATTATTTTGCCCTTTTTTCCTCTCTCTCTCTCTCTCTCTCTCTCTCTCTCTCTCTCTCTCTCTCTCTCTCTCTCTCTCTCTCTCTCTCTCTCTCATAAAACTCGGGTGGTGGTGAAGATCGGTCTAATATTTATGAGCGGCATTGCATTAAACTTCAATTTGGTTATTAATATCCAGGCAATTTGGAAACCTTGCCAGACAGAAGGAGGCGAGAGGGTTCTTCTTCTATTCTTCATTTTGTTTTTCTTCTTTTTTCTACTTGTTTTTCATATTTCATCTTCCTTTTCCTTTTCATCCTCACTATCATCATCTTCTTCTTCTTCTTCTTCTTCTTCTTCTTCTTCTTCTTCTTCTTCTTCGTCTTCTTCTTCTTCTTCTTCTTCTTCAGATTGTCGTTATTATTCAGTATAGTGTATTTTTTATTGTCTTCTTTTTGTTTTCCCTATTTCTTTTTTTTTTCATTCTTCTAATATTCCAGTTTCTGAAAATCGCCTTTTTTTTTTCCTTTTTGAGTCTTCTTTGTGATAATCTTTTCTTTTTTTCCGTATAATATTTGGTACAGTTCTTCAACGTCTTCCTCTTCTTCTTGTTTATTCTAATATTCTTCTTCCTCATTTTTTTATGCTTTGTTTTCTTTCCATTTTACTACCATCAATATCATTACTTTTATTACTACCATTACTGCGCTCCCCCTTATTCCCCCCTTCATATTACTACTTCAACCCTTAACACTAACACTACCAATACAACACTCCTCCCTCCCCCACCCCCACCCATAACCTCACCCCCTTCAAAACAAACACTACCAATGCTGTAACCCCTACTACTCTCCCCCTCAATATTACTACATCAAACCCTTAATACTAACACTACCAATAGGTCTAATGCTACACTCCCCCCTATTACCCTATCCTACAACCTCACCCCTTCAAAACTAACACTACTATTACTACCCTCCCCCCTATACCTCCCCTCCCCCTTCCCCCCATAACCTAAACACACAGAGGCAGCAGAAATTGGTTGTATCGACGAGGGGAATCGAAGCAGCGCCCCGCACAAGCCTGACTGGCACGTGATTTACAGCCAGTCTTCTAAGTCGTCGCTTTTGAGAGGCGGGGTGGAGGGGTGGGCGGAGGGAGGGAGGGGGGGGCCAGTTTTCCAGATGACGTGAGCAGCCTTTCCCCCCCTCTCTCTTCTCCCCTTCCCCTCTCTCAACTATCACCCTTCTTGGTTCTTATCCTTTCTTATTTATCCTTCTTTTTCCTTCTGTTTCTTTGCTAGGCTGGATGCTGTTTATCTTTTTTCCTGTTCATCTTTCTCCTCCTGTTTCTTCTCTGTCTCCACTACCACCCATCTACTCCTTACCATTTTTCTTTCTCCATTTTCCTATTTCTTTGCTCGTCCATATACTATTTCTCCTCCTCCTAATCTTTCTCCTCCTCTGGTATATAAGTACAAAGAAAAAAAAAAGGAGGAAAGAAATGGAAAACAGGGGAAAAAACGTTTACCATGAGAAATAGAGGTATTGAGAGAGAGAGAGAGAGAGAGAGAGAGAGAGAGAGAGAGAGAGAGAGGCGGCAAAGATAAAAAAATAAGACGCAAAGAAACGTAATTCCCCTATGCTGTTATCGCTGAGGAGACGTTCACACACACACACACACACACACACACACACACACACACACACACACACACACACTCGAACTCGGCTTTAATTAACTCTAGATAAGAACCTTGTCCGAGTATCATGATGACTTGTCACCATTAATTCACAAGGAGGTTAAGGAGGGATTGAGAAAAGGGGGGGAGAGGGGGGAGGAGGGGGGAAGGGGGGGGGAGTGAGACTGTCGGCATCCTCTGTATACCGACTTTGACTGACTGATTTGTTTCTCTCTCTCTCTCTCTCTCTCTCTCTCTCTCTCTCTCTCTCTCTCTCTCTCTCTCTCTCTCTCTCTCTCTCTCTCTCTCTCTCTCTCTCTCTCTCTCTCTCTCTGTGTGTGTGTGTGTGTGTGTGTGTGTGTGTCAATTATCTATTCCTCTTCCTCTTCACGTAATCTTATCCTTCCTTCTTCTTTTTTTCCTTCACTGTTATCCGGTTTTATACTTTTTTTTAATAAATCTCCTTCCTCTTTTTTTTTCCGTTCACGATTTATTCATTAGCTGGTCGGCATATATTACTGTATGCCGACTCTCTCTCTCTCTCTCTCTCTCTCTCTCTCTCTCTCTCTCTCTCTCTCTCTCTCTGAACCTACATTAGCGCTTTCCTTTCCTCTTTCCTCTTTATTTATTTATTTTTATTTCTATTCCTCTTTCTGTGTCCTTCTTAGATCTCTCTCTCTCTCTCTCTCTCTCTCTCTCTCTCTCTCTCTCTCTCTCTCTCTCTCTCTCTCTCTCTCTCTCTCTCTCTCTGAGGACCCGCCGATCGATGGTTCGCCTCTCCGCTAGTCAAGTGACATCCCTCAATATATGCTAATGAAGGCGGTGCCGATTCCCAATGAGATGTGAAGTAGCGGGCCCCAGCAGCGTCCCCTCCCGGAGGTCCCCCCAACGTGCCCTCATTAATCCTTGGAGCGCCCGGATGTGAGGAGGACGAGGACGACGACGAGGACGAGGAAGAGGAGGTTGAGGAGAGGGCAGAGGAGGATGAGGGAAGGAAGAAGGAGGGGAAGTATGTTAAGGGTAGAGGGGAGAGGGAGGGGAGAGATGATAGGAATGAAAAGGGAAGAAGAGAGGGGAGAGATGAGGAAGGGGAGGAAGGTAGGAGAGGAAGGAGGAGAAGGTAAGGGTAGACAAAGACGAAGATGGGAGGAAAAAAGAGGAAAAAGAGGTAAGGGAAGAAGGGGGAAGAAAGAGATGTTAAGAGGAGGGAAAAGGGGAAAATAGAGGGGAAAGATAAGGAAAAGAGGTGAGGAAAAGGGAGGGATAAAAGAATGAGAAGGAGGGAAGGAAAGAAGAGGATGGAAGGAAGATAGGAAGTGGAGAGGGTGGGAGGAAGAAGAGGAGGGGAAAGATGAGGAGGAGGTAAAAAGAGGAAGGGAAGAAAGGTAGGAAGGAAAAGGAGAAGGAGAAAATGAGGGTATGGGAAGAATGAGGCAGGGAGTAAGGCTTGCGTGTGTGTGTGTGTGTGTGTGTGTGACAGAGAGAGAGAAAAGACCAGCAACCATAATGACGCAAAATAGAGAAAGAGAAAGAAGAATAACATCAGAGGAGAAGTAAAGAGAGAAAGAAGGAAAGAGAAGACGAAAGAGAAGAGAGAGAAGAGAAAGAAGAAAAGAAGTGGAGAGAGGAGAAGAAAATATTCCCTCCCGAAAATGGTGACTCCTACAGACTGTCCTCGCGTCCCCTGAAGACAACATAAATTTTCCTCTCGCGTCTCCCACAACACCCTCAGGCCCGCCATCTTTTCCTCACCGCGACGCGAACTCTCCCTTCTTTTTTTCTCACCTTTTTTACTTTTTCTTTACTTTTTCACATATTTTTTTCCATGTTTTCTTTTTCTTTTTATAATTTCGGTTTTTCCATTTTTTTCTTTTCTTGTGATCCTTTTTTTTTACCTTTTTACTTTTTTTCACACATTTTCCTTTTTTTTCTTTTGACAATTTCGCTTTTATCATTTTTTTCCCTTTTTTCTTGTTATAATTTCGATTTTTTTTAATGTTTTCTGCTATTCACATTTTTTTTTCTTTTGTAATTTCCCATTTTTCATGATTTTCTTCTTTTCCTTTTAACCACGACGCGGAGTTTTCCACTTTTTTTTCCTCCTATTTACATTTTTTCCAATTTACTTTTTTACGATTTCGCGTTTTTTCATATATTTTTCCTTTTCTAATTTCCCTTTTTCCTTTTTTTCCTTTTTCCTGATTTCATACCAGTTATTTATTTTTTTTCCGCTTCCATTTTTCACTTTTCTATTTTCTTATTTTGTTTTCCTCAATAATTTCATCTTTTCTCATGGAGTTATTCATTTTTAGGTTAATTTCTTTTTTTTATCCTCTTTTTCGTTTTTTCCCTTTCTCCATTTTTTATTTCGTATCCTAATCTATTTTTCTTTACACGATATTGTCAAGTGCTTTTTCTTATATTAATTTGTATACTCTATCCCCATTTTTCCCCTTTAAATACATTTTTTTTTTTTCATCACCAACACCACCCTCACCACCACCACCACCACCATCACCACCCTCACCACCACCACCACCACCATCACCACCCTCACCACCACCACCACCACCACTACCACCACCGCCGCTGCTTTCCCTCACACGACATCATAAAGTTAAAAATAAAAAATAAATCGCCTTTTTGTGATTTTTTTCTCACAAATTTTTATGTTCATTTTTTTTTTTTTTTTACCTTCAGCCTCTGTTTGTCTGTTTGTCTGTTTATGTGTCTGCTTATCCCTGCCTGTCTGCCTGCCTATCTGTCTGTCTGTCTGCCCAGTTATATCTGTCTGTCAGTCTGTCTATTCTATTATGTCTGTCTGTGTCTGTCTGTTCATCTGTCAGTCTGTCTGTTTGCTTGTCTGTTAAATAATGTTATATGAGTTTGCGAAATCTTCAGTGATAGGTCTTCGTTTTATGGCTACTATTACTACTACTACTACTACTACTACTACTACCACCAACACTACTACTACTACTACTACTACAAAACCAATAATATGAAGACTCACAAAACATCGTAAGGACCAAACAACGACGTCAACAAATGTGAAAAAAACAAATATTATACAAAAAATAATATATGTGAAAAATGAAAGCAGACAAATCCATTATGGTGACGTATAAGAAAAATAATATAATATGAAAAGATTATTAACAATGTGAATAATAGACGTGAGGACCATTAACAGGAGGAGGAGGAGGAGGAGGATGTCGAGAGCAATAGGTCGAGAAGGGGAGACGAGATGAAATGTGAGAGAGAGAGAGAGAGAGAGAGAGAGAGAGAGAGATAAAAAGAAAGAAACAGAAAAAGGGAAGAACAGAACCGAGGAGAGAAATAAGAAGAAGAAAGAAGAAACGGCAGCGGAAGATGGAGAGAGAGAGAGAGAGGTGGAGTAGGGAAGCTGGCAAGGAGGGAGAGAGGGAGAGAGAAGAAGAGAGAGAGGGAGAGCGTCAGCTGGTCCCAATGATCACTCCATGCCTGGCACTCAGCACCTCCCATGATATATTTCCCCTCTCCCGGCACAATATCTTCTCTGCATTAACTGCAAATGATCCCGGGAGCAGGAGGCGGAGGCGGAGGAGGAGGAGGAGGAGGAGGAGGAGGAGAAGAACATTATGAAGACTTACAAGATGATGATGAAGAAATGAATGCAAGAATGAGGTTGGAAAAGTGTTGATGGTGGTAGTAGTAGTAGTAATGATGGTAGTAGTAGTGGTAGTGGTAGTAGTAGTAGTAGTAGTAGTAGTAGTAGTAGTGAAAATATTAGAAAATGAGGAAAGAGAAAAAAATGCGACGAAAAAAAAGGAAACACCTAAAAAAATCTAAAGAAAAAAAAAGAAAAAAAAAGAAAAGAAAATTTCCAAAACAAACAATTTATCACACGAAAATAAAAGATTGAGAGGAAAAAAAATATACTTTGAAAAATGAATGAGGGGAATAAAAAAAAACAATCTCTCAACACACACACACACACACACACACACACACACACACACACACACGTACCCCCCCCCCCACACACACGCATGCACAAAAGAGGGGTGGGGGGGAGGTAGGCATAAAACAATGGATAGGTTAGACAAGAATAATAATGAAAAAAGAATGAAGACAATGAACGATGATATAAAGAAGAGGGCGATGAAAAAATAGAGAGACGAGAGATGGCGGAGTCTGGGATAATGATGGAGTGAGTTGATGGAAAGTGATGTGAGGGAAGAGGGGAGAGAGAGAGGGAGAGAGAAAGAGAGAGGAGGAGGAGGAGGAGGAGGGCGATGAGGGGAGGATGGAATGGAAGGGAGATAAAATGAAAGGGAGAAGGGAGGAGAGGATAAGAGGCGAGGGAGGGGAGGTCGAGGAGAAATAAGAGGAGGAGGAGGAGGAGGAGGAGGAGATGACAGCAGGCGATGACAGAAGGAAAGGAGGAGAAGGAAGAAATGACGAAATGCGAGGCGCGAGGACGAGACAAACATCTAAATCGGGGTTTGTGTTTTCGCGAAAAGAGAGAGGCAGTCACCGGGTTTTTCCCCTTCAACACGTTCTCCTTCAAAAAAGAAAGAAAAAAAAAGGTAAAGAGCTAAATTCCCCTTTTTGAGATTCGTCCAATGTATACAAATGTCTTTAAATGTTACTATTCTTCAACTTAAATGCCTCACGGTCAGTCTTTTCCCACAGTATTTTCTACATTAATTTGCTACATCCCTCACTACATCAATTCCTTCCTCTCAACACCCTTCCAGTAACGCCCAGCACATTAAATCACGTGGAATGTAAATTTTAGCATCTCCCCATCTCATCTCCAATTTACTCATAGCATCCAAGCATCTCCCTGACCCCAGCATCTCCCCATCTTATCTCCCATTTACTCCCAGCATCCAAGTATCTCCCAGTACATCTTATCAGCTTAGCATCCCAGCATCCCATCACCCAGTACATCTTATCATCTCTCCCTAGCACATCTCACCATCTTCTTGAGCTCCCAGCATCTCCCAGTACCTATGAGACTCACTAGACCAGCATCCCATCACCCAGTCACTTCCAGTCACTTCCACCGTCCACCAGTACATCCCATCAAACCCCCGGACCTCCCAGTACCTCGCAGGGGCGCCGCGGATTCCCCGACGCCCCGCTGGAATCATTACGGCCCCGTCCATCAGGAGCTCCGGGCATAAGTCTTGACCTTAATGGAGGGAACACATGCTCGCTCGCCGCCACCGCCGCCGCCGCCCGCTACAGGTGGGAGGAAAGACTCACGCAACCTAAGACCACACGGGGAGGCTTGCCGCGGCGCCCTGGGGTCTTGAGGGGCCGGGATCGTGGGTTCTAAAAGGTGTCCAAGCGTGTTTACGGCGCTTGTATGGGTGTAGATGTTTCAATCAGTGTTTTTAAGGCCCTCTGGTGGCCAAATGGGGAAGCTCTGGACGCCTTGGCCTGGGTTATGAGGTTGCAGAGAGAGTTTCCGATTTCTGATTTTGGTGCGGCGTTTTTTGAGGCGCCTCGTGGGTGCTGAAGGCTTCTTGAGGGTGTGTTATAAGAGGATTTAGCGGTGGGGTGAAGTCTCTTTCTCTCTCTGTGCCTGTCTGTCTCTCTATCTTGAAGCATGTCTATCTGACTCGCACTCTCTTCCTCCACTCTGTTCCCTCCTTCATCGACTCATCTTTACCATCCACCCCATCATCTCCCTCTTCATCTCTCTCTCAATTCAGCATCCTCCTTTTTTCTTCCTCTCTCTCTGTCTGTCTGTCTATCTCGAAGCATGTCTATCCTATTCACACTTTCTTCCTCCACTCTGTTCCCTCCTTCATCGACTCATCTTTACCATCCACCCCATCATCTCCCTCTTCATCTCTCTCTTTCGACTCAGCATCCTCCTTCTTTCTTCTTCATCTCTTCCTTCTCTCAACTCAGCCTCCTTCCTTCTCTCTCTTTCCTCCTTTCATTTTAGTTTACTTCCTCCTCCTTCCTCTTCTTAGTTCAGCTTTCTTCCTCCTCCTCCTCCTCCTCCTCCTCCTCCTCCTCCTCCTCCTCCTCCTCCTCCTCCTCTCAACTCAGCCTCTTTCCTCCATTCTCCTTTTCTCAGTCCAGCCTTTCTCCTCCTCCTCCTTCCTCCGCTCAGCTCCTCACTTTTCCATCTCCCCTCTCCGCCGCCCGCCCAGCTCTCCGACTCATCTTTCCTCGTACAAACAGCGCCCTGCAGCAGCCCCGGATTACTGACGCGGCTGACTGATTGACAGACAGACACGGCTGACAACGGGGCCCCTCACGCTCAGCCTCTGTAACCAGGCTTGAGTGTTGAACGATGACTCACGGAACGTCTCACAAGGGAAGGAGGAACGCCATGCACCCCCCCCCCCTCCTCCTCCTCCTCCTCCTCCTCCTCCTCCTCCTCCTTCTCCTCCTCCTCCTCTCTCGTTCTCTCTGTCTCTCCCCTCTCTCTTCGCTCCCTCGAGGACCACCTACCTCATACTCCAAGTCTTTTCTTCCTCCTTTTTCTCTCTTCTTCCTCCTCATCCTCATCCTCCTCTTCCTTCTCGTCTTTCTCAGCCTCTTCTACTCTTTTTTTTTGGGGGGGGCGTGCTTCAAAACTCCTATTTTTTTCTAATTTTTTTTCTTTGTCTTTCCTATCTTTGTTTTGTTTTTACCGAGTTGTTCTCTCTCTCTCTCTCTCTCTCTCTCTCTCTCTCTCTCTCTCTCTCTCTCTCTCTCTCTCTCTCTCTCTCTCTCTCTCTCTCTCTCTCTCTCTCACTGACTCTGCCTTCTTTCCCTTCCCTTGCCCGTCAATCCCCTTCTTACGCCTTTTTTTCTAGGCCTATTTTTTTTCTATTTTCCATTTCATATTTATCCTTTCTTCCTCTTCCTCTACTTCCTCTTCTTCTTATTCGTTTTCCTCCGTCATGTTTATCCTGTTTTAGGCCTACTCTTTTCTTTTCATTTCATTTCAACTTTCCTCCTCTCTCTCTACTTCCTCTTCCTCGTTTTCCCTTATCATACTCCTCTACTTCCTCTTCCACATCTTCGTTTTCCTCCTCCTCCTCCTCCTCCTCTCCCTGTCGCGGATGCTGCTTCTTCTTCTTCTTCTCTCCCCTCAACCTCATTTGAGATCTAATAGATGGACGCGACACCTGGGTTCGGTTCCCGCACTCCCGCCGCCGCTCAAAAGGCGTCTCTTGATGGAGGACACGGCCAGGACAAATATACCTGTCAGCCGCCTCGTTGTGCGCCGCGACGGGAAGGTCCAGGGCGTGAGAGCCGGAGACCACCCTCGCCGCCGCCACATCCGCCGCCGCCGCCGTCAGGAAAACACATTATTTGTACCGCTTCTGTTGTTTCCTCGCTGTTATTTTCCTTCCTATTCCTTTCCTGTTTTTACTACTACTACTACTACTACTACTACTACTACTACTACTACTGCTACCTCTCCTCCCCCTCATGTTCTTTCTTTTCCTCTTCTTTTTTTTCTCCTCCTCTTCCTCCTCCTCTGCTCTCAGTCTCCTCGTCGGCATTCGCATAAGTTTGTGTTGATGTGCCGAGTGTCGTCGCCTCCTGCCCTCTTTCTCACTTTCGCTTCTCATTAGCCAGACGTCATGTTTTTTTTCTTTCTCTCCTTCCTTGCCTCCCCCCCTCCCCCCCTTCTCCCGCCGCCGCCGCCCCCCTATCTCCCGCTCTTTCTTTCCTTCCCTCTCTCACCCGTGCTCGGCCTCCCTCCCTCCCCCTCTCCCTTCCTTTCTTTCTTTCTCCGTGTGTTGTTTTCACGCCGTTTGTTTCAGCTTTTTTGACGCTCAGCATCCGGGAGGAACATGTCATCGAGGCCGCCGCTGCCCCGCCGGCCGTGATGGCGTGTGATGGACAGACGGACGGACGGAATGAAGGAATCACTTTATCAGGCCGCTGTCCTCGCCCCACCGCGGCTGACGGCTGACGGACGCGGGATGACGCTGCCCCTGTCGTCGGTTCCTCCTTGTTCCCTGACGCTCGCGTCACCTTGCTGACGTGCTGACATGCGCTGACACCTAGCCGGGGGGGTGGCGGGCAAAGCTTAATCACCGCACCTTTCTCAATGGGGCGGGGGGCGGGGCGGGGCGGGGCGGGTGACGAGAAGGCGGGGTGGGCCAAACACTAAAATCATCAGGTCCTCATTACCACTCCATTAAAAAACGTAAACAAAACAAACAATGTTTACCCCGCGGCGGACGAGGAGACGCGGGCGGCGGCGCAGCGTCTAAAATTACGAGGTTTCAATACGGAGTCTGATAACGGCGCCGCCTCGACACGGGGAATTAAATCACCTCCGCCGCGGGTGTGAGTGACGTCAGGGGGCGGCGGCGCGATGACGGGCGGCTCTGGTGTTGATGCTGGTGCCGCACCGTGCCACCTCGACGCCGCCGGCACCTGCACAAACACCGCCGCCGCCGCCGCCTCCCCATCGTGGGTGGCGGCGGCAGGGGGGACACCCACACGGCGCCCACCACCACCGCAACCACCACCACCAAGCCTACCACAGCCACCACCACTCGACGGAAGGGGTGGGGGGGCGGGGCCTAGCTGGAGGGGTCGAGTCGTGTGTCGTCCTCACTCGACACCTGAAACCCGCCGCGGAAGATCGTCCTCGTGGCATTCAAGTGTGAGGACCCAGGACGCGGCGCTCCACCACGTCATCGCCAGCCTGGGACTCCCTTCAGCGGGTCCTCGGCGGGCCCTCAGGCTGGTACAGGGCCCTCATTGCCTACTGGTGTGGCCCAAGTGCCCTGACCCGTGCCCCGACCCGTGCCCCGTGCCCCAGGAAGCCCCCTTAAGCACGCCACAAGTGTTGGTGATGTCCACTTCCTCGGCAGAAGTGGCTGACGCGGCTCGCGGCTCAATGGCTCTTTTTATCACTATTACTGTTCGCCTTATCCGTCAACGTGTGTGAGATAAGCGCGTCCTCCCTGCCCGGCCCTTCTTGAAGCATAAGGCGCCTCTTTGTAGGGGCCTGAGGAGCATGACACTTATAATGATGATGTCTAAGAGAGGCGAGGGGGAGGCAGCCAGGGACGCCACTCACGCCTCTCACCCATGCACGGTTTGAAGGGAAGGGATGCACCACCACCACCACCACCGCCGCCGCTGCCGCCGCCGCCACAACAAACATTATAATAAACAACCCGAGAATTATCGCCGCGCGGGAAACAGCGACGCCGTGAAATGGAATAATTAATGCGAGTCTCCCTTTGAAGGTCGAATGTCGGCAGTCAATCAGCGGGACAGTGATGGCCGCAGGTGAGTTTATAAGGTGCGTTACGGGTGCGGACGGCGGCGGCGGAACGTGAGGGAGAGACGCGGCGCAGACAGCCCTCCCTTGTGTCTAGGGCAGCTGGTGGTTGGCGTGGGTCCAGTGCCTCGGCGTCCCCGGCCCCACAACAAACAGCAGGAGGCCACCACGGGGCGTCACCACCACCAGCATCACCACCCACACAGCCTCAACACCCTCACCACCTCGCAGGGAAACACCACAACACCACGCACACACAAAGAGGAGGAAGAGAAGGAGGACTAGGAAGAGGGTACTATTCATCCCTGGTGGTGGCACGGCCCTGAACCAGCGTGTTGTGGCTCCCCGTGGCACTCGAGGGCCCGGGGGTGCCAAGGGCCGCGGCGTGAGGTGCCTGCTACACCCACACAGCCGCGCGGGGTGTTGCCGGGCGCTGTGTGGGGCCTCCGGGGACGGGGCTGCGGGGCTCGGGGCACGGCGGCAACGGTTGATGCCTCTCTCTCTCTCTCTCTCTCTCTCTCTCTCTCTCTCTCTCTCTCTCTCTCTCTCTCTCTCTCTCTCTCTGGGATAACAGGGTCAGGAGGGGAAGATCTAAGAGAGAGAGAGAGAGGGGTATACACGCCTACTTGTAAAAAGGCGTGAGGGCGGGCAAGGTAAACACCAACGTCATTAACAGCCTCCGCCACACCTCTCAGCGGTCATCTGGGGTCGAGGGGGGAGGGGAGGAAGGGGGGAGGAAGGGGGGAGGAGGGGGGGAGGGGGGGAGGAGGTAAAAGAAGGGGACAGGGCAGATTTTCGCGTGCTACTGGGTGTGTGTGAGAGAGAGAGAGAGAGAGAGAGAGATGAAACAAAACAACTCACACATTAAAATAAGCAAACTAAAGAAATGAAAGGAAAATAGAGATTGTTGTGGATTGTTTGCATGTCGCTTTCTTTCTTTCTTTCCGTCTATTGTCTTTTTTTATCTTCATTTCTTCATTCACTCATTCATTATTAATTTTCCTCCTTCCTTGCTTCGCCTTAGAACATGTCATTCTCTTTATCTATCTCTATCATCTTTCTCCTTTCTTTCAATCATCCTTTTTGTGCTTCCTCGTTCCTCTCTTCCTACTTCCTTCACTCCTTCTATCTCTTTCGTCTATTATCATTCCATTTCCTTCTCTCCTATCTTCTAATTATTTTTCCCTTTTTTTGTATCTTATCCTTTCTTTTCATTTCTCTCCCTTACTCAAATCTTTCTTCCTCCTTCTTTCCCTTTCCTTCGTCTTCACTTCCTCTCTCTATCTCCCACTCCCGTTCCTTCCATCTTCCTCTCTACCTTCCCTTTCCTGTCCCTTCTATCTCTCCCTCGACTCTGCCTCCCTCCTCCTTTTCCTTCTATCTTTTTCTCCTCTCTATCTTCCTCCTTCTTTTCGTTTCTTTCGTCTTCCCTTCCTCTCTCTACCTCCCTCTACCGTTCCTTCCATCTCCCTCTCTACTTTACCTTCCCTTTCCTGTCCCTTCTATCTCCCCCTCTACTCTACCTCCCTCCTCCCCTTCTATCTTTCTCTCCTCTCTATCTTCCCTTTCGATTGATTTGTTATTCTCGATACCTTTCTTTCTCTCATTCTCTCGTTCCTTCATCCTCCCTCCTTCTCTTCCTTCTTCCCTTCCTTTCTTTACCTTCCCTCTGGAGTGCCATCGAAGGGGTCTGTGCCGAGATCGAGAGCGAGAGCGAGAGAGAGAGAGAGAGAGAGAGAGAGAGAGAGAGAGAGAGAGAGAGTAATTGACAGATCTAATGAGCACACCACTTAGGCGACCCTCATCCTGCTCCTTCCATCATCCCCAGACACACACACACACACACACACACACACACACACACAGTCACATACACACCATATCTCGTTTCTCTCTCTCTCTCTCTCTCTCTCTCTCTCTCTCTCTCTCTCTCTCTCTCTCTCTCTCTCTCTCTCTCTCTCTCTCTCTCTCTCTCTCTCTCTCTCTCTCTCTCTCTCTCTCTCTCTCTCTCCGGCAATTAGTAGTCCACTCTCAAGTTTCGCGTATTTTCTGTGGGAGTTTTCTGTTTTTTTTTTTTTTTGTCATTTTCATATTGTTTCTATTTTATTACCTTTTATGACTCAAGGTGTTGCGTCGGGCCAGGTGTAAATGGGGCCAGGTGTTAATGGCAGGTGTCGACCACTCTTTAAGTACCTAACGCCTGACGTGGAAATTTGTATGTATGAGAATCAATACTTATTTATATTTTATACATTGCATATTTTTTAGTGGTATATTACAAGCACTCTCTCACACACACACACACACACACACACACACACACACACACACACACACACACACACACACACAAGTACTGTTAGTCATCTTCCTGCTTGTTTTTTTTTCATTTATTTGCTTTCTTTTCTTCTAGTTTTTCTTCTATACCTTCTTTCCTTTCCTCTTCTTCTCCTTTATTATCTCCTCTCCTTCACCTCCTCCTTTGATTTTCTTCACTGGTTATTTGTTGTTTTTATTTTTATCTTTCTACTCTTTCCTAAATTTTTCTTCACACTCTTTTCTCACAACCAAATATTTTCTTTTCTTTTTTTTCTTAACTTCGCTTCCTTTAACTCTTTCCTAAATTTTTCTTCACTCTTTTCACACCAACAATTATTTTCCTTTCTCTTCTTTCCTTCTTTCCTCTCCTCCTTTAACTCTTTCACATTACTCTATCAACACCAGAGACTTCCTTTTTTTCCCATACTAATCTCTCTCTCTCTCTCTCTCTCTCTCTCTCTCTCTCTCTCTCTCTCTCTCTCTCTCTCTCTCTCTCTGCCCGTCCCATCAACAGATCCTTCACGATACAAAAACTTAAGACAGAAGTGTAACGGGAGGCGCTGGGAGGGTCTGTTCACACCTCTCTCCCTCCCTCCATCCCTCTCTCTCTCTCTCTTTCTCTCCCTCTCTCTTTCCCTCAAGTCATCCATCTTTCTTCCCCTTCCCTCTTTCTTCGTATGGCTAACCACCCTCATCCTCTTTCACTTTATGTCCTCTCTCTCTCTCTCTCTCTCTCTCTCTCTCTCTCTCTCTCTCTCTCTCTCTCTCTCTCTCTCTCTCTCTCTCTCTCTCTCTCTCTTGATCTATTTTTATCAGTTATTCCTCTCTTTAAAGTTTTTAGTCACCCCAACTTCATTTTTTTTGTTAGTTTTGTGAATTTTATTGTTACAAGTATTTTAAGATCACCTTTTTGCTCTCTCTCTCTCTCTCTCTCTCTCTCTCTCTCTCTCTCTCTCTCTCTCTCTCTCTCTCTCTCTCTCTCTCTCTCTCTCTCTCTCTCTCTCCTATTCGCTTTTCTCCCCTTTTATCTTCCTTTCTCGTTCGTATTTTTTTTAGTTTCTCGTCTTTTCTTTCTGACTCAGGTACAGGTAAGTGGACTTTTAATTATTTCTCACCTTTACCTTCACCGTCGTCGCCTGCATCTACCTCCTCCTCCCTCCATTGCTTATATTCGGTAGCTTATTCAATCTCAACAAAACTTATCGGAGAGGAGATGTACTTGTGCTGAGAGAGAGGGAGAGAGAGTGAGTGAGAGACAGAAACACCCCTTGAGGCTTACTGTGTGGCGGGGCGTGGGTGTGTAGGCGTGGGGGGGGGGGAGGGGAGGGCAGGGAAAACAGGAGCAGCTGGCATGAGAGAGAGAGAAGAATCAGCCTTCGCCTCTACCTGCCCAAGAGCGAGAACATAAACATTGCCCTAACTCGCAGTAATAAGCACCCACCTTAATGAAGTCCAATTAATTCATTAAAAACGCTCAAGTGCCTAATTTGACGGCAATTAGC
Organism: Eriocheir sinensis; assembly: GCF_024679095.1. Taxonomy (NCBI): domain Eukaryota; kingdom Metazoa; phylum Arthropoda; class Malacostraca; order Decapoda; family Varunidae; genus Eriocheir; species Eriocheir sinensis. Next base: position 233,855 of record NW_026111664.1, read on the forward strand.
GGTGTCCCCTCTTTTGGGTTGTTAGCACGCGGCTCCCCTCGCTGCCTGATGACCCGCCAACGACCCAGACACGGCGCTGACTTCCTAGCTAATAAACGACGATCCGCCACCACCTGAAGCCGGTAGACCATTGACAACCTTCCGTGACGACCTTTTCTTGTTCTTTTTGGTCCTCTTTAAACGACCTAGCCATAACCTCGACTTCCTAGCTAACGGCACGACGATCCACCACCACCTGAAGCCAGTAAACCATTGACAATCTCTCCGTAACGTTCTTTTGGTCTTCTTCAAACATAAGAACATAAGAACGTCCTAGCCATAACGTCGACTTCATAGCACCAACACCTAACGCCGTAAACCTTCGACATTCTATCTGCGGTGTCCCCTTCTCGTCCCATCTGGCCCTCCACTAACGACCCGGCCATAACGTTGATTTTCTAGCTGACAACACGATGATAAAGCAATATTTGAAGCCTGTAATCCTTCGACAACCTCTCTGCGGTGTCGTTTTCTTGTCCTTTCTGGTTCTCTTCAAGCAAGCCGCCCATACCGTCGACTTCCTAGCCAATACACCTCAAGATGAACTACGAAATGAAGACAGTGCATTTTCAGTCCCTAATTGTGGTGTCCTGGCCGCGATCTCCTTTATCAACACTAGTTTCCCCTTTCCCTCGCCTTGTCTTCACGCTGGGGCCAACTCCCGCCAATTCCTGACTCACTCTCGCCCCTATTTACGCCTAATGGAGGCTCAAGGTGGCCGACATACACTCCCGCGGGCCATAAATTGCGTAAAAAAAGAGGAGCCTCGACAAAAGTGGGTGGCGGCGCGCTGAGGCGGCTGGCACCTCAATTCCCGTTTTCTTTACCAACGTGCAGAAGGTAAACAAACAGCGAAGATGGCGTCGACCGCAGGGTTTTTCCTAACCTCCCGCGTGTTTATTTATGCGAACTCTGAGCCGATTTCCTTACACCGAGCCTGGCTTCCCGCCCCTCCCGCGGCTGTATACACTACACTTGTCATACACGGCCGCCCTGCCCTCAGAAGGACCCTTACCTCCCCTGTTGTCGCTCCTCCTCCTCCTCCTTCCCCTCCTCCACCGCCGCCTGCCGCAAACACTCACGGGACACTCGCGGCGGAGACCCTCGAATCTTAATCACGCGGCGCAGTCCCACGCAGCGGCCGGGGAGACAGGAGAGACAAGTGCCTCGCCAGTCTCCGTAGCCGTCCCCCGCCCGCCTGGCCGCGACGGGGACATCACACCCCCGCCCGCGGTCACGAGGCGATGTAGGCCATCCTTCCCTCGCCGCGACGCCTCACAAAAGTGGACGCGCGGCATGCATCAGCGGCACTCGTCCCCCCGCGGGCATCCGTCATCGGGGGCGGCGGACGTGCTGGGGCTGACGCGCGGCCGCCACCAGCGCGCCTCCGTCAGATGGCACACACTATGCCCGAGCTGAATTAGGCTAAAATTATGCACAAGGCAGCGGCGTGGCGGGCGCTCCATCACCCGCCCGTGGAGTGAGTGTCTCCTGCCAGCAACACACAGGATGCAGTTTGTCCGGCGGGGTACGAGGGCGACTTATACTGCTGTGTCGGAGTGTGTCACAGCAGACAGGATAATGACCGGCATTTGTCATTCCACCGCAGAGGAGGCGCGGCGCGGACACACACGCACAGGAGAGGAAAATGACAAACTCGGCCGCAGCGGTGACTCAGACTCGCTACAACGAACCCGCAGACACCTCTCCGCCCCGCTAAGGAAGGCCCGGCGAGCCCCACACGTGATCCGACATCTCAATAAACAAGTCCACACGTAGTAAACACCCAAGACAACACGCGCCGGGCTAAAATAAACACTTGCGATAACAAACACGCCGACTCAAACCTGTTCGGCCTCCTCTGTCACCACCACCATCACCTCCAAATGCCACACCACCACCACCACCTCCACCACCACCAAGGCACAGTAACAGTATAAATAGAAATCATGTGTTTGTTGTGGCGACAATATGTACACCAACCAGACCGAAGCCTGCCTCACCCTGCCTCCGTCCTTCCTTCCTGCCTGCCTCACCACCACCACCACCACCGCTGCTGCTGCTGAGAAATAATGAGACAACCCAATGACTCCTGCCCGAATCTGGAATATTACATAAATTTTGATGCAAACGGCGGTGGAGGTGGAGGGGGGAAGGCGGTCTGTAGGAGGGGGACGGGAGGGAAGAATGGAGGGTGGGGGATAAGAGGAAGGGAGAGTGAGGGGGAGGGGAGGGAGGAAGGGAGACCAGTGCAGCGGGTACTTACCGGGGGGAAGAGAAGACAGAACCCCTTTCATCTTCTCCCAACACTCACCTGTGAAAGAGAGAGACAGGTATGAAGATTAGACGTATCACTGTGTCATTCTCTCTCTTTTTTTTTTCTTTATTTATTTTTTACATCTTACATATTGCAACTGAATACATATATGTCGATCAGCGGGCAGTCCCTCTCTCTCTCTCTCTCTCTCTCTCTCTCTCTCTCTCTCTCTCTCTCTCTCTCTCTCTCTCCCCCCCCCCACCACACACACTCTTTGTCTCTCGTTTCCACTGCCACAGAAGGACAAACATCACACTCCATCACACACACACACACACACACACACACACACACACACACACACACACACACACACACACACACACACACACGCACAAGCACGGTGTGGAGATGAGTTATTCGCTGCACTCTCCATTTTGTCACCTGGTCGGCAAGTACAACAATTTACGAGCAGGACGGGCGCGCTAATTTATGAGGCCCAGTAATTTATGAGGCGCTACACCTCCTCCTCCTCCTCCCTCCTCCTCCTCCTCCTCCTCCTCTCCCTCACACCCGAGTTATTTACCCAATGTTACTAATTTTCCCTCCCTCACACCTCCTCTCGCTTTCCCTTTCTTTCCCTTTTCCCTTTTGTTTGTTCCTCCCTCCCTGGTTTTTTTTTCTCGTTTTTCTCACTTCTCTTCTTCCTCTTCTGTCTTAACTCTTCCTTCCCTTTCCCTTCCATTTTACTTGCTTCTCCTTTTTTTCCCGTTTTTTCCTCACCTATTTCCCTTTCATTTTCTTTTTTTCATGTCCCTATTTCTTTCCTCCTCCCTCAATTTTCTTTCTCTAACTTTTCTTTGTCGTTCTCATTCTTTCCTCTCTTCCTCACCTCCCTTTCACATTCCTCTTCCTTTTAATGTTCCTCTCGTTTATCCCTTTCTTCCCCACTTCTTTTTCCATTACAATTCTCTTTTCTGTCACTCCCATTCCATCTTTGCTTTCTTATTCTTCTCTTCCATCTAATCAATTTCTTCCTTTCATCTTCCCTATTCACTCCGTTTCTTCCTTTCTTTCTTCTTCTCTTCTCCTTCAAATTCTTTCTTTATTCTTCCCCATTCACTCCGTTTCTTCCTTCCTTTCTTTTTTTCTTTTCCTTTAAATTCTTCCTTCATCCTTTTCTGACCCCTTCCATTCCCTTCCTTCCCTTTCCTTCTTTCCTCTTCCTAAAACCCTCTCATTTCTTTATTTCTTCCTCACTCCCTTCTACTTTTTTTCCTACTCCATCTCCTTTTTTTTCTCCCTCGCTTCTCCCATATATCTGATTCATCTCTCTCTCTCTCTCTCTCTCTCTCTCTCTCTCTCTCTCTCTCTCTCTCTCTCTCTCTCTCTCTCTCTCTCTCTCTCTCTCTCTCTCTCTCTCTCTCTCTCTCTCTCTCTCTCACTTCCCTCCCGTCATTGCCTTTCCGCTCCTCACTCCTTCAAGTTTACTCCTGTTACTCCGTCAAGTCCTCACATAACAGCTTAAGGTCCTCATCCAACTCTCATCCTCATCCTTAAGTTCTCATCCACCTCTTCAATCCTCAACTCACTGATGCTTCTCTCTCTCTCTCTCCCTCTTCTTCTCTCTCTTTCTCTTCTTACTCCCATTATTCACATTCGGTAATAATCTGTTTGTCACTTCATTCCTTTTTTCCACTCCACAATCACTGCACACACACACACACACACACACACACACACACACACACACACACACGGCAATCACTTAACCCCTCCTACAAATACTCTCCTCCTCCTCCTCCTCCTCTCGCTGCGGCCGAAGCAAACACTCATTCCCCTATAATGCAATGGTAGGACTCTCTCTCTCTCTCTCTCTCTCTCTCTCTCTCTCTCTCTCTCTCTCTCTCTCTCTCTCTCTCTCTCTCTCTCTCTCTCTCTCTCTCTCTCTCTCTCGCCCATCCAGCACCCCACTTCATGCCTCTTATCACACGTTCACAAATATACTCTCTCTCTCTCTCTCTCTCTCTCTCTCTCTCTCTCTCTCTCTCTCTCTCTCTCTCTCTCTCTCTCTCTCTCTCTCTCTCTCTCTCTCTCAGCACCACTTCTTTCTACCTCTCCATCCCTCACAGACCTTTTTTCCCCTTCTTTTCCTTCCCCCTTCCTTTTATATCTTTCCTGTTCCCCTTCCCCTCCTCCCCTCCTTCCCCTCTTCTTCCCCTCTCCTCCCCTCTCTGTGGGCGTTGGGGACACCGCCATCATTTGGGTTCAGTTAACGGGCTCGTAAACTCCCCTCGCAGACCCCTCAGACCAGGAGAAGGAGGAGGAGGAGAAGGAGGAGGAGGAGGAGGAGGAGGAAGAGCAGGAGTAGGAGGAGGGATGGAAGAAAACTGAGAAAATATGAGAAAAATGCTGAGGATGCGGAGGGAAGGGAAGGGAATTTAAAGAAGAAGAAAATGAAGAAAAGAGAAAAAGAGTAAGACAGGAGAAGGAGAATAAGAAAAGGAACTGAAGATGGAAAAAGAAAAAATAAGGTGAGAAGGGAATTTAAAGAAGAAGAAAATGAAGAAAAGAGAAAAAGAGTAAGACAGGAGTAAGAAAAAGAATTAAAGACAAAAATAAATAAGGTTTACAAAAAGATGAAGAAAAAATGGGATCAGTTTTTAGTATTTTTTGTAACCCATTAACGTTTGACTGTCACCATTTATTCCTCCTTATTTTTCCTTCCTTCATCTCCTAAAAACGTCATCTTTCGACCTTACTCATCCTTTCTTCCTTATTCCCTCCTTCCTTTCCCTATCCCAGCTCTTCCTCTCTCCTTCTCACTCCTTCCCTTCCCTTCTGTCTTCCCTTCCTATCCCGACCATTTCTTCCATCCCTCCCTCTCTTCCTTCTTTCTTTCCTTCCCTTTCCTTTCCTTTTTCCTCCTTCTATCCCACTCTTCCCTTTCTTCCTCACTCCCTTCCTTCCTTCCTTCCTTCCATCCTTCCTTCCTTCCTTCCTTCCTTCCATCCTTCCTTCCTTTCATTCATTCATTCATTCATCCATCCATACTTCCTTCCTTCCTTCCTTTCTCGTCAATCCCAAGTCCCTACCTTCCTCCTCCTCCTTCCTTTCTCTTCCATACCTCCTTCTTTTCCTTCCTTCCTTTCCCCCTCGATCCCAGGTCCCCATCCTCCTCCTTCTCTCCCTGTCTCTTCCATCCCTCCTTCTCTTCCTTCCTTCCTTCCTTTCCCCCTCGATCCCCAGTCCTCCTCCTCCTCCTCCTCGTCCCAGTCAGCCAGTCAGCCAGTCAGTCGTTCCCCGTCTCTGAGTAGCCATAAAAATGACATGTAACAGCCTGGCAATTGCACACTCGAACTGACACACTCATCAAACGAGCCATAACACTCGGCGCCGCTGCGATGGGGGATTGGCACTTTTTCCTTCTGTTCTCCGCCTGACACTCCATTTGTTCTTTATAGTCTTGACGGCGACTCTCTTACTCTCTTTCTCTCTTTCTCTTTAACTCTCTTTCTCTCTCTTTGATGTGCTTGTGTTCTTCCGGTGACTCAATCTTTCTTTCTTTTTCTCTTTCTCTTTATTTTGTGTTGCGTATGTTTTTTCTTCTTCCGGTGTGTTGCTGTCATTTTCTTTGTTTTTTTTTATTTCTTTTTTTTTCTGTTATTATCTGTTCTTGTGTGTTGCTTTTTATTGGTGTTTCTTCGTCTCCCTCCTCCTTCTTTATTCCTCTGCTTCTCTGCTCTCCTTCTTCATTCGGCATTTTTCATCCTTGCTTTCTTTTTTCTCCTCTTTCTCTCTTTTTTTCATCTTGTCCTTCCTCCTCTACTTCTTCATTCAACTTTAAAGT
>NW_026111664.1:245000-252500 GCF_024679095.1 Eriocheir sinensis
ATTTATGGCTGTGTGTGTGTGTGTGTGTGTGTGTGTGTGTGTGTGTGTGTGTGTGTGTGTGTGTGTGTGTGTGTGTGTGTGTGTAATGACAGAAATAATGAACAAAAAAATAATTAAAACAAATATTTGACTTACGAATTATCATCATCTTTGTTTTATTATGAATGCAAATGTTATCATTCTTTTTTTCCCTCTTTTTTCCCTCCTTCTGACTTCCTTTATTCCTCTCATCGTCTCTCATTTTTCCCCCTTTCATAATATTTCCCTTCCCTGTTAACGGTAATGTCTTCCTGTCCATTTCCTCTTTATCTTCTCCATCCTCTGCTCCCTCCTCCTTCCCCTCTCCTCCCTTCCTTCCTTCCCTCCCTCCCTCTTCTCTCTCACATTTGCCTTCCCTCCAGATTCCTCATTCCTCCCTCTCATCTTTCTCTCCTGCTCCATTGCCTCTCTCTTTCACTCTCCCCTTTCACTTTTCCTACCCTTCCTCTTACTTCTCTCTTCCTCTCTTCTCTTTCTTCTTCCTCTCCCTCTTCCTCATAGTATTCCTGTTCTTTGATTTTCTTTACTTAGCTTCTTTTTTTTTCAGTCTTAAATCCACCTCTTTTTCTTTCTTTTCTTCCCCCAATTCCACCTTTTTTCTCTCTCTTTCTATTCCACTTTCCTTTATTTTACTTTGCTTTATCGTCTTCTCTGTATGCATCTTTTTCTCAGTTTCCTCCTCACCTTCTTCGTTCGACCATTATTCATTATTTTATTATTATTATTATTATTTTTTCATCTGTCCTCTTAATACCTTTCCTTATATATACACCACACATACACACATACATACATACATACATACTCAAGTGGTAGTCCTGGAGTCCTAATCTTTTAATTCCTAACCCGAAATAAACACTTTTTTTTTAGTATCATCGAAAGCAAATAGAACAGAAAGCGTTGTTGTTATTGTTGGTGTTGTTGTTTGTGGTGGTGGTGGTGGTGGTGGTCTGAGGCGGGGAAGGAATGGAGTGGAATAGAAGGGGAGGGGAGGGGAGGGGAGGGGAGAGGAGGGGAAGGGGGGGTGGAGGGAAGGATCAAAGGGTCAGAGGAGAGAAGGAAGGGAAGAGGGAGACAGATGGTGAGAAAGGTCAGGGTTTTGAGAGAGAGAGAGAGAGAGAGAGAGAGAGAGATCATAATAACGCCTAAAGCCTAACCAATACAAGTTCCACATTTCTATATATAAAAAAACAAGTAAAAAAAGAAAACGGACAGAAAAAACAAAAAACAAAAAACGACTACTAATTAAACACGCCAAGAAGATGAAGGATAAGAGAAAAGGAGAAGAAATAGCTAAAAAAATAATATAGATATGAAAACAAACACAAGACGACCACCTCACCCCCCCCCCACACACACACACACAACAGCCCTTCCCCTTACACCACACACCTCATACCCTCACCTCCCCCTCCCTCTACACACACACTACACTAGTCCCCCCTACACTACACACCTCCCTCCTCCCCCTCTCAACCCCCATCCACCTCCTCTCCCTCCCAAATCTATGCCTCGTGAAATTCGACACTCACAAAGAAAATACACGAGTTCTCCCTCAAATCAAGGACACCTGAAACCCCCAAAGCCTGAGGTGGAAACAGGAGATCGATAGAAAGAAACCCTTAGCGCGAGGACCGAAAGAAAACGGAGGAGGAGGTTCAGGCTCTCGATGACTTGGAATAGAAAATGGGAAGATGGTTGTCTGATTTTTACTTTTTTTTTTAATGATAAGAAGAAGACTTTTTTGTGTGATTTTAAGTTTTTCTATGATTTGTTTCTTATCTTACAACTTTTTGGAAATACGAATGAGGAAGTGTCTTTTATTTTCTTGTATACAATTTTGCTATTATTATTATGTTTATTATTATCATTACTGTTTACTATTTTGCTTTGTTATTCTTTTTTTACGACTTTGTGTTTATTATCATTGTTGTGGCAAATGGAAACGAATGTATTGAATATGATTTTAAACGTCTCCCTTAGAAAATTCATTAAAACAAACAAGACAAATTAAAAAAGAAAAAACTGTTGATATCTAAACAATAATTCAAATCTACACAAACACACACAAAAAAGATAGAAGTTAAAAGTTAAGAGCGTCTTCTATGGCAGAGTCGTAAACTTAAAATTAACCTTTATGCAACCTCTTCTAAAACCAGAGTCACACAAAAAGTCCGAATATGAGGCTTATTTTGACTACTGACGACTAACGCTCCTTTTTTTGGACGCCTGTGCTGCCCTCTAGCGGCGGGCGTGTGCAAATGAAAGGCCCCACGATCACTCATTCTGCACACCTTCCGGGATGTGTGGTGTTGCATCTTACTCGTTTTTCTGAGCTCCTGATTCTAATAAAGAGGGAAATGAGGGTGTGAGGAGAGTGGAGTGAGAGGATGGATGGAGAGAAAAAGAGGAGAAGAAGGAGGAGGAGGAGGGAACGTAGTGTCAGGGAAAAAGTGAGAGGTTGGATAGAGAGAAGAAGGAGGAAGAGGAAAATGAGGAGGACGTAGAAGTAATAAACATAGCGTGAGGAAAGAAGAATAAAAGAAAGAGAAGAAGGAAGAAAAGGAGGGACATAGAGTGAGGAAAGAAGAGTGAGACGATAAACAGAGAGAAAAAACTAGGAAAAAGCGAAGGAGGAGGTGGAGGAAGAGGAGAAGTAGGGTACGTAGAGATAGATCGGGAGATGATGGAGGGAGGAAAACTCTACTCTATGGAGGTAAAAAGTGAAAGGTTGATACTTGGAAGAAGACAAAAAACGCGACAGGTGGAAGACAGGTGCGTGACGTGTATAAGGAAAGGTTTCGTAATGTGGAGGAAAAACACGATTAAAGATAAAGATGAAACAAAGATGAAAGAGAGAGAGAGAGAGAGAGAGAGAGAGAGAGAGAGAGAGAGAGAGAGAGAGAGAGAGAGAGAGAGAGAGAGAGAGAGAGAGAGAGAGAGAGAGAGAGAGAGAGAGAGAGAGAGAGTGTCACAGAAATTAAAAAAAAGGTTACGTTGGACAGAGACAGACCAAAATAAGACAAACAAAAACAGAGAAAGAAACAGACAAACAGAAACGTCAGGAAAGAAAGGAAAACAGACGGACAGAAAGAAAGGGAGAGAAAACAGCACAGACACGAATACAAATAAAAATAAAACACACACACACACACACGCACTCAACCCCTCTAATCCATCACACACAAACAAACAAACAATACCCTCCCTCCCATATACAAACCTCTTCCCCAGCCCACACACCCACACCCACAGCCTCCACAACCTCCCCCCACAGACCACCCCTTCCCCAACCTCTCCCCAACCCCACCATAACCTCTCTCCACACACAAACCCTCCCCAGTACATCCATTAAACCCCTCCCCTTTAACAACCCAACCCACTAACATCACCCACCAAAACCCCTCCCAAAGACACACACCCCTGTACCCTCTTCCCAATCCTTCCCCAGTTCCTCCCCTTCATGCTACTCCCCCACCAGTCCCATCACCCCCCCCGTACACCCCCTCTCCCCCCTGTTATCACCCCGGGTTAAGCTTCTTTGCGTGGGGTCAGTCCATTCATAAGGCTTGGCTTGGCCCGGCGCCTCAAACACCTCACACTTCGACCAGCTCGTAAAGAGAGTCGTAGCCGCCTGCCCAACGACCCTGCTAACCACCTGAGCACCGCCGAGCTGAGTCCCATTTACGAGGTGCCGGATACGACCAGGGGGAGGGCGAGGCAGGGAGAGGGAGGCAGGGAGAGGCAGGGAGGGAGGAGTATAGGGCGAAGGAGGGACAGTAAGGCACAAGATGGACTGACGAAGTAGTATTTGGATGTAGGGACAGAGGGAGAGGGAGAGGGACAACTGGCAGAGAGAGGAATGGTGAGGGAGGGAGAGGGACAGCTGGCAAAGAGAGGGAGAGGGAAGAGGTAGGAGAGGGAGGGAGAGGCAAAGAGTACAGAGCGAAAGACAGACAGTAAGAGACTAGACGGTTTAACAAAGTAGGGATAGGGAGAGATAGGGAGCGGGAGGCAATGTAATAGATGGAAAAGTTGTGTAAGTAAGAAATGAAAAGCAGGAAACAAAAGTAGAAAAGAGAAATGAGAAAGACAAACGTAAGAATAAAACAAAGGAAGAACAGACTCTTGAGAAGAATGGAATGGATAAAAAGGGAGAGATAGGGAGAGGGAGGAGATGTAACAGATGGAAAAGTTGTGAAAGTAAAAAATGGAGAATATGAAACAAAAATAGAAAATAAAAAATGAGATAAACGTTAGAATAAAACAAAGGAAGAACAGACTCATGAAAATAATGGAATGGATAAAAAAGAAGTTACAAGATAAAAAACGATACAAAATTAGAAGAGAAATGAAGTGAAGGAATGGGTGGATGGGGAGACGAGAGGAAGACAAGAAGAGGACGGAAAGAGGACACAACACAAACAGGGAGGTGCCAATCAAGAGGAACAAGAGGACTAACGTTACAGCATGCCACAAAGTCTGAAAAGTGTCACGGGGGCCACTTTTTTTTTTTTTTTTTTTTTTTGTGCTTCGCCGCGGGAGGAAGACAGTGACATGAGAGCTACAGGAAAGTGACGAGGGGGAAAGTTGAGGTAGACTAAGAGATTAATGTTTTTTTGCTGTTGTTTTATTTATTTTCCGTTATTTCTCTCTTCTTTATTTAATCGACTTCCCATTCTTTTTCTTCCTTCTTTTTTTCATTATTCTCTTTTTCGTCATCGCTGTATCCTATCTTCTTTTTCCTACAGCTACAGAAGAGTGACGAGCGGGAAAGTTGAGGTAGACTAAGAGATTGATGTTTTTTTGCTGTTGTTTAATTTATTTTCCTGTTATTTCTCTCTTCTTTATTTAATCGATTTATCATTCTTTCCTCTTATCATTTTCTTCATTATTCTCCTTTTTTCATCATCATTGTTTCCTATCTTCTCCTTCCTTACTACTTCACATCTCTTTATTTTCTCTTCCAACTGAATCATTTTCCTTATTTCATTTTTTCCATCTTCCCTTTTTTTTTAACTACCTCCATTTATCTTGTTTATCTTTGCTGCAGTTTTATTTATCATTCTTCCTATCTTCTTTTCTCGCTACAACACACCTCTCTTTTTTTTTTCTTTTCATTTAATCATTTTTCTTCCTTATCCTGTCTCATTTTTTCTTCATTGCACATTCCGCTGTCTTCCTTACATCATCACGAGTTCATTCTCCCCTTTCTTATTAGTCATTTTTTCTTCTTTGCGAACTCTCTATTTCCTTTTTTTTATAATCTTGGTGTATCAGGACATTGCCTTCTACACTCTCTATAGTTCCTTCTTCACTGCATCTTCTTCCCATTATTCTCTCTGTCTTCTTTCTCCTCCCTCCGTCCTTCTTCCTCCCTTCCTTTATTTCTTTATTCATCCGTTTTCTCCTATTCTCGTACTTTTCACTTCCTTTTTCATAATCTTGGTGTATCGGAACATTACATAATACGCTCTCAAGTTCCTCCTACGCATTGTCCTCTCTCCATCTGCCTTCCTCCTCAACCTTCCTCACTCTTTATTTTTTTATTCATCCGTTTTCTCCTATTCTCGTACTTTCCATTTCCTCTTTCATAATCTTGGTGTATCGGAACATTACATTAAACGCTCTCAAGTTCCTCTCTCCATCTGCTTTCCTCCTTCTCCTTCCTCCCTCTTTATTTCTTTATTCATGAGCGCGATAACAAGTGGCACTGGTAATGAAGGCTTAATAGAAAAAGTGCTAGTGACGGGCAGTGCCAAACAGGGCGGCAGTGACGGGGGAGTGACGGGCAGGCGTTACCACCACGTTACCGCTATGATTTAAGTGCCGCGGGGAAAGTGACACCAGGGAGGGCCAGGCGAGGGTGTCGGGTGGCACTCAGAACCATACCCACACTCTGACACCCCTGCGGCACTCTCCCCTCCCCCCCCTCCCTTCACCCTCATCCTCCCCCCTACCAACACCCTTAACATTACCGACTATCCTCTCTCTCTCTCTCTCTCTCTCTCTCTCTCTCTCTCTCTCTCTCTCTTACAAATATCTACATCTTTTTTTTTTCATTTTCTTCCCTTTCCTTATCTATTTATTTTCTCTACCTTCCCTCTTCGCCTCCTTCCTTATCATCAACATCATCTATTTTTTTTCTGCCATTTCTTCTTCCTCCTCCTCCTCCTCCTCCGTCAGTTAGTCTTCCCTCCTCCATGACATTCTTAACCCACATCTTCTCCCCTCTCCCCTCTTCTTCCCCCTCCCTCACACCCTCCCCCCTCCTCTTACCCACATAAACACACCCACACACTCCACTTTCTCACCCACTCTTCACACCCATGTCACTGAAACCCACAGCCACCCACCCCTCACCCACCTAACCACCCATGCCGGCCCACCCACCCAAACACCCACTCACACCCACCATTCTCTCTCTCCCTCTCTACCTCATTTTTTGCTCCTCCCTTCCCTAGAAAAGGAAGGTTAAGGGGGAAGAGGAGGAGGAGGAGGAGAGGGGAGGAGTGAGGGGAGGAGAGAGAGAAGAAACTGAAGACGGAATAGAGGAGAGGGAATGCGAGAAAAATATACCAAGAGGAAAAAAAAGGAGACGGATAAAAAACAAACAGAGGAGGGAAGGAGAGAGAAGAAGGAGGAGGAGGAGGAGGAGGAGGAGGGTGAAAAAAAAGACGTGAAGAAACAAAGAGAGAGCGAGAGCGTGATAATAATAAAAAAAAAACGTTACATAAATAAGAGATAATTAGAAGAGAAACACGAGGCCTGAACACAATAATTAAAACGTGGAAGATGTGATGACAAGATAATGGCGTAAAGGGAAACAGGGAGATGAAGACAAACGCACGCACGCACACACACACACACACACACACGCACACGCACACACACACACACACAAAAAAAAAGACAGCAGTAACTTAAGCAAAACCGAGAAGAAAAAAGAATAGAGAGGAAGGTTAAACAAATAGAAAAGACAGTAACTTCAGGAAAATGTTAAAAATAGGAAGAAAAAAATATGACTTGGAATTAAAGAAACGAAGGAACATACAGAAAGATAGACAAAAAAAGATAGTAAGTTAAAAAGCAAAGCCGAGAAGAAAATAGAAAAATGTAGGAGCGAAAGAAATAACCAAAACAAAAACATAGACAATAGCTTCAAGAAAATGCTCAGAAAAAGGAAAAAATAAGACTCAGAATTAAAAAAACGAAGGGATAGAGAGTAAATAGCTCAGAGAAAAGAAAATCAAGAAGAAATGGGAAAGAAAAGGATGGGAATTGGAAGGAAAAGGAAAAGAAAGGAAAGGAAAGGACATGATGAGAAACGAAAAGGAGAGGTAATGGAAAGCAAGCAATGGAACAAAAAGAAAATAGAAAGGACTGGACATGAAGAGATAGGAGAGGGGAAGAAAGAAAAGGAGAAAAAATGAAAGGACAAAAATGGAGAAAAAGTAAAAG
>NW_026111664.1:257500-312500 GCF_024679095.1 Eriocheir sinensis
AAAAATGAGGTCAAAAATAGTTAGTTAGACGGAAGAAAGAAGAAATATACCGAAAAAAATAGGATAATTGAACATATACCATTACAGCGTGTGCCAAAAGAGTTAGTTAGAGAGAGAGAGAGAGATAGAGAGAGTGAGCAAACATAAAGCAACATAAAACCAGACAGAAAATTAGAGAAAAAATGAAAACTACGAAATCAACATAAAAAGGGAGGACTATGCTAAAAATTAAGAAGGCAATTAAACATATACCATTAGAGAGTGTGCCAAAGGAGTTAGTTAGAGAGAAAGAGATAGAGAGAGTGAGCAAACAGAAAGCAACATAAAACCAGACAGAAAATTAGAGAAAAAATTAAAACTATGAAATCAACATAAAAAGGGAGGACTATACTAAAAATTAAGAAGACGATTAAACATATACCATTAGAGAGTGTGCCAAAGGAGTTAGTTAGAGAGAGAAAGAGCAAGCAGACCAACATAACACCAGACAGAAAATTAGAGAAAAAATGAAAACTACGAAATCAACATAAAAAGGGAGGTCTATGCTAAATATTAAGAAGGCAATTAAACATATACCATTAGAGAGTGTGCCAAAGGGGTTAGTTAGAGAGAGTCAACAGGGAGTAACGCCAAATGAATACAGGATGAGGACAGGAGTAACGCAGCGGAAGGTAACGAGCTAAAGGGCATAATGGAACCGATAAATTAGAGAAATGAGACGATAAATCAAGAGAGAGAGAGAGAGAGAGAGAGAGAGAGAGAGAGAGAGAGAGAGAGAGAGAGAGAGAGAGAGAGAGAGATTACTTAATAACATCAGAAAAAAAGGAGAAATAAGAGGAGTGAGGAAGTAGAGTAAAGGAGTAAATGAAAGGTGTAAACGGGAGTAATTTAAGTAAGGTAAAAAAAATATAAAAAATAAGTAAAATGATAAAAAAGTAAAGAAATACAACAAAGAAAAAGAATAAGGTGCAAAAAACAAAAAGAAGTGAAATATGAAGGAAAAAAAGAACATAAAACCATAAAATAAAGTGAAAAAAAATTAAGTAAAAAATACGAAAACAACAAAAAACAAAGCAATGAATGAAGTCAGACATACTAAAAAAAATAAACAAGAAATAAAACAAAAATAAACAAAAAAAGGCGTAGGAATAAAGCTAACGAGAAAACCAGGAGTGGGAGCCGAACCCATGGACCCAAGCAAAGGAACCAACCAGTCAGCCAACCAGTCAATAGGAAGAAGAAGAAGAGGAAGAAAGAAGACAAGGAGGAGGAGGAGGAGGAGGAGGAGGAGGAGGAGTAGGGAGCGAACGAACGTGATGGTTACCTACCTAATGAATCTGTCATCCCTCGTACTAGAGTGGCGGGATCTGACCCACCTGTTGGCGTAGGAAACACTGCGTATCAGATTAACAAGCCCAAAGGTGAGGCGGAGGGGGGGCGGGGGGCAAAAAGTGTACCTGTGCTTGTAGGTGTAAGTGGTAGGTGTGGGGGGGATGTGAGGTCAGGTGTGTGTGGGGGGGTAGGGTGAGGTGAAGGGGGGGTGGAGGTGAAGAGGTTGTGCGTGTGTGCGTATGTGTGTGTGTGTATGTAAGGGTGTTGGTGTGTGAATTAAGGGGGGGACAGGTGTGGGGAATGGGGGAGAAGGGGGGAATGCAAGTTGGGGTGAGGTTGTGGGTTGGGAAGTCGTGGGGAGGGGGGAAAGCGGAGAATTTGGGGCAGTGTGTGTGTGTGTGTGTGTGTGTGTGTGTGTGTGTGTGTGTGTGTGTGTGTGTGTGTGTGTGTGTGTATGGAGTTTTACAGTGAATAATGGATGCCAAGTTGATGCAATTATACTTACTTTCCGTGTGCGTGTGCGTGTGTGTGTGTGTGTGTGTGTGTGTGTGTGTGTGTGTGTGTGTGTGTGTTTGTACGTGCGCTAACATACATGTGTCAACGGGGGCCATTTGTCACAATAAAAACACAACACTACCTGAAAATGGTCTCTTTTATAAGTCTAATATTACTTGCTATATTTTTTTATCATCCTCTCTCTCTCTCTCACTCTTAAAGTAAACATGATTATAGGACTCATTCGGACATCGGCTCATCTTGCACGTCAAACTGGAGACATTAAAACACCCTGTAATTGCCGCTACCTGATGGCGATTTGGTAATTAAAGGTAATTTGAGAAAGGTATAAAAGTGAATATTTAACGCTAACTGCTCGGCTTCGTTCAATGACCGCTCTGACAACCAATGAAAACCTCTCTATTCTTCCTCCTCCTCCTCCTCCTCCTCCCCCTCCTATCCCTCGTCATCATCTTCTTGCCCCTCCTCTTTTTTTTTTTTTTTGCCGTGTATGTGTTTTATATTTCATCATCATCATCGTCATCATCATTTATATTCTCCTTTTTTTTCTTTTTATTATTTTTTTTTCTATTTTACAGTTCAAGTTTTTCTTCCTCGTTGATATGCTAAAGCCTCCTCCTCCTCTACCCTTTGCTCCCTCCTCCTCTTCCTCCTCCTCCTCCTCCTCCTCCTCCTCCTCGACACAATCCCCCACAATCAGCTCCGTGGCGGCACAAACAAACACAGACGCACACAGACGACAACAATAGCAGGGGCCGATGCGGGGAGAAGTCGGTCTGAAGGGCTGAAGGGTGAAGGGGGGTGGGGTGGGAAAGGGTGAAGGGGGAGGGGAAGGAAGGGAGGGTTGGGAGTCTAGGAGCTTTTAACCCCCTCGCAAAAAGTGTTATTCTCTCTCTCTCTCTCTCTCTCTCTCTCTCTCTCTCTCTCTCTCTCTCTCTCTCTCTCCCTCTCTCTTTCTCTCTCTCTCCATTTTGTTATGATGTCCTGTTCTTTTTTTCAATTTCCGTATCCTTGTTAATCAATATTTCCGCTTTTTCTCTCAATTATTTCATTTATCAAACTTTTTCATTGCTTATTTTTCTTCTTGTTTATTAGTGTACGTAAACTTTCTACTTGAGTCCTATCAATCCCCCCTCTCTCTCTTTTTTTTGCTGTCCCAATTCCTGATGCAAGAGTTAACCAATCACCCTCATTCTTTCACCCCTTTCACCGGTAAGCTCTGGAACGGACACATTTAATTGATCCGTATTTCCTCCTTACAATGACTCCAATTACTTCAAGAGGGGAGAGGAGGAGGAGGAAGGACCATTAGACACTTCGGTCGGTGCTGTCAGACGCTTCCAGACCTCACATCAACTGCTTCCAGAGGGCGAAAAGGAGATCAGTCGAGTTCTAATGAGTGTTTCTTCAGGTTCAGGGTACAGAAGAAGGGTCAAACTGTCACTAGGGTTATAAAACTACCCCTGGAAATGCACAAAACTCCTTGGAAAGCCTCGTAAAATGTGTGTGCCTGAACGCCGAATTTTTTTTTAATAATGTAACCGAAACTTCTCTCACCTGAATTGATACCTCTTTCCAATCTTTTATAGTATCGGTTTATTCTTCTATTCGTTGTTGTTGTTGTTGTTGTTAGAGACGTGAATTGCAGGCTCTTTTTTTCTAGTTGTTCCTGTGATTTCAATAATTACTGCAAGACACCTCCTCCTCCTCCTCCTCCTCCTCCTCCTCCTCTAAATACCAAAATAATAATTGCACGAAGAGAGGAAAATAAAGATAGAGAAAAACAGAGAAAAGGATAAGAAAGTAGAGAAAAAAAAGGAAGAAAAGAAAGCGAGAAAGACAAAGAGAGATGACAAAGAAAAACCGAAAGTAAGAAATGAAAAAAAAAAAAGAATATTCTAATGAACCAAAATCTTTAATCTTTCACTGTAGCATTTGTTGCTGTTGTTGTTGTTGTTGTTGTTGTTGGAGAAACGAATTACAGGCTTATTTTTTTTCCTTCCTTATTCGTTGTGTTCTTTTCAGCTCGCCTCCTTTGCCGTACGTAAATAGAACACCATCGCAGACTATCCCTTCCATTATTCCTATTCCCCTTCTAAAAAAAAAAAAACATCCTCTTCCCTTACTCTTCTTTATATGAACGCGATTTCTATTTTCAGTTTTCCCACTTCCTCGTTCGTTACTTAGTCCTATCTTTATTACCTGTGCTTCTCCGCCCTTCCTTTCCTCCCCTCCTTCCCTCCTCTTCTTCCTTGCATGTGTATATATATAGCAAGCGAGGGAAGGAAGGAAGGAAGGAAGGAAGGAAGACGGTTGTAGGCAAGGGAAGAGAGAGGGCGGAAAGAGATATAGAACAGGAGCGAATAAGGTGAGAAAGAGAACTCGTAATAAAAAAGGGGAAAAGGGAAATTGTAGGATAAACAAAAATATATTCGTAGATAAATATTAAAAGGAAATACAGAACAAGGAATATTAGTGGAAGTTTGTACAGGCTTTTTTCCGCTCTCTCTTCTTCCTCCTTTCCTTCATCACTTCCTTCCTTCCTTCCTTCCT
Organism: Eriocheir sinensis; assembly: GCF_024679095.1. Classification (NCBI taxonomy): domain Eukaryota; kingdom Metazoa; phylum Arthropoda; class Malacostraca; order Decapoda; family Varunidae; genus Eriocheir; species Eriocheir sinensis. Next base: position 261,902 of record NW_026111664.1, read on the forward strand.
TCCTTCCTTCCTTCGTTTCTTTTCTCTGTTTTTCTTTCTACTTTTTCCTCAACTAGTTTTCCATTCTCTCTTTTTGTTCTTCGCTAAATACCAAAATGATAATCGCGAGAACAGAAGGAATAAAGAAAAAGAAAAAGAGAGAAGGAAAAGTAGAAGGAAATAAAGACACAAGAAGAAAAGAGAGAGAAAACAGAAAGACGATACAAAATGAAAACAGAAGAGGAAGAAAGAGAAATATAAGGAAAGAAAAGAAGAGAAAAAAGGAAGAGAAAAAAATAAACTGTAAGAAAGAAGGAAAGAAAAAGAATATAAGGAAAAACAGAAGAGAAAAAGGAAAAGACAGAAAAAAAATTAAACACAGGAAAAGAAAAGGAAAGGAAAGAAAAGAGAAATAAAAAATAAATAGCACAGATAAAAAAAAAATTAAGTAGCCGAGAATTGAAAAAGAATGAAAAAAAGAAAAAAAACAAGCATGAACGAAAACTCAAATTAGGAAGGAAGAAAAAAAAAAGAAAATTAAAAATCCTTAACACGTCTATGCAAAAAAGAAAAAAAATATCTCGAGTCCTACAGGTGTCCTTTGCAGGTGTTCCTTTGGGTTCCTTTGGTTCCTTCAGACGCTGGTGGGTTTCTAAAGGACATATGAGACCCCCCCCTCTCTCTCTCTCTCTCCACCGCCTCTTCCTCCCTTTTCACTCTCCTTAGCTTTTTATTTCCTTTATCTCTCTCTTTTTTTTCTCTTCTTCTTCTTCCTTCCTCTCTCCCTCCCTCCTTTACCTCCCTCCCTTCCCGTTTTCCTCCATAGGCTGTTTCTTTAATTATATCCTGTAATCCTAGGCCTCTCTCTCTCTATCTCTCTCTCTCTCTCTCTCTCTCTCTCTCTCTCTCTCTCTCTCTCTCTCTCTCTCTCTCTCTCTCTCTCTCTCTCTCTCTCTCTCTCTCTCTCTCTCTTTATTTCTCTCTCTCTCTCTCTTCTCTCTCTCTTCCTCCTTTTCCTCCTTCTCCTCCTCTTGTTTTCCTACTCTTCCTCTTCCAATCTTTTCCTTCCTCCGTTCCTTCTCTCAAAATCATGCCTTCGCTTCCTATTTCCTCTTTCTTCCTTCTCCTTCACCCTCCTCCTCCTCCTCCTCCTCCTCCTCATAACATTAATTTGTTCTCTCATGTTCTAGTCGAGTCTTTCTTCTCCTAATGGTTCTTCTCCCCTCCCATTTTCCCTCCCTTTCCCTTCGTCCTGTTCCGTCCCTCCGTCTCCTTCCTTCCTTCCTTTCCCATTTCTGCGTTTACCTCATTATTTTCCTCCTCCTCCTCCTTCTCCTTCTTCTAAGTCTCCTTCCTTCCTCTCTTCTGTTATAGTTGTTATTTTTTTGTTTTGTTTTGTTTTGAAGTTCTAATCTTGTGTTACTTATTTTAGCAGTTATTATTTTTTTTCCTTATTTTCTTTAATGTTTAGACACTTTAATATCGTTTTTTTTTTCTCTCTTCTTATTTTCATTCTTTTTCTTGTATTTTCCGTATTTTCCTTTCCTTTCTTCGGCTTCTCTCGCTCTTTATCTCTTGTTATTCTTCTGTTCGACTGGTGGGCCTTTCTTCCCTCCCTCCCTCCCTCCCTCCCTCCCTTCATCCCTCCCTCCTCTTCTTCCCTCCATAATGGTCCTCTTATGCCCCCATTCCTCCCTTTCTCCCTCTCTTTAATTCCATCATTTCGTCCTCTCCTTTCTTCGTCAAATCTTTTCTCTTTTTCTCGTCTTTCTTATCTTCTTCCTTCTTTGGGTTTTTCTTCATGGTTTTCTTTTGTCCTCTTTTCTTCTCTCTCTTTCTCCCTTTCTTTAATTCTATCGTTTCGTATTTTCTCTTTTTCTATATCTTCTTTTCTTTTAGTTTCTTCCTTTTTCAATTTCGATGTCTTCATTTTTCTTTATATTTTTTTTCTTGTCTCTCCTATTTCTCTCTTTCCATTGTTTCGTATTTTCTCCTTTTCTATATCTTCCTTTCTTAGTTTCTTCCTTCTTCTATTTCTCTATCTCCATCTTCTTCCTTCATAATGGCTCTCTTGTGTCTCCCACTCCCCCATTCTTCCTCTCTTTCATTCAAGTATTCCATCATCTTTTCCTTCATCTAAGCATTTTTCTATCTCTCATTTCCGTATCTTCGTAATCGGCATCTTTATTTTTTTTTTCTTATGCCTTTCTCCTTTTCAATCTCCTTTATTTAGCATGCAATCATCTTTTTACTCATCTAAGCATCCCTCTACATCTCACTTCCTATCTTCTTCCATCTCCAAATTCTGTATCTTTTTCCTTTCTTCCTCTCTTATCTTCCCATCATCCTTCTTATGCCTTTCTCCTTTTCATTCTCTTTTATTTAGCATCCAATCATCTTTCTCTTCATCTAAGCACCCATCTACATCTCACTTCCTATCTTCTTCCATCTCCAAATTCTGTATCTTTTTCCTTTCTTCCTCTCTTATCTTCCCATCATCCTTCTCCTATTCCTTCCTCCTCCTATTTATCGCTATCTCCTCCATCGGTACCTAATTTCTTTGCCTTCCCCTCCCCCTTTCTTTTATCAGGTTATCTATGTTATTTTTTTCCTTCCTCCGTCCTTTATTCCCCCTTTTCATGTTCTCCCTTTTACTGGCTTTCCCTTTCAGTCTTTCTCCCTTTCTATTGATTTCCCTTTCTATTTTTTTCTCTATGATGTTTTTTTTCTTTCTCTTTTTCGTTACCTAATACTCTCCTTGATCCTCCTCCCCTTCCTCTCTACCCAATCCTCTTTCCCTTTCCTTTCTTTCCTTCGCATTAACATTTTCTCTTTTCTCTTCCTGTCTAATTTCCACTTTCCTTCACTTCCTGTTCCTTGTTTTCTTCTCATTCTCTCTTTCCTTTCCTCTGTTTCCTTGTAGCTCCTTCATTCACTCTATCAATCTCATTCCATCCTACATTTTCCCTTCCTCTAGTAGTTCACCCATTCAATCCCTCTCTGCTTCCATTCCTTATATTCCTCTTTCTATCTGTTCCTTCCTTCTCTCTCTATTCCTCTCAGTCTATTCTACTTTCTCCCTCCCTCTCTTGATTCACTCCACCTTCTATCCCCCCCCCTCTCTCTCTCTCTCTCTCTCTCTCTCTCTCTCTGACCCTCCTTACCTAACCCCCTCTCTCCACCACCTTCCCCTTCTCCCCCTTCCTACCCCTGCCCTTTGCCTTCCCTCCCCCCCTCCCCATCCCCCCTACCCCCCACACTCAGGCACCCTTCCCTCACAAAGCCAGCAGTCACAAAGCCTTCGGACAATAAGCGTTTGGAAGCTCAAAACAGAATCTTCATAAACCTCTTCCCGCTGCTGCGACCGCTGGGGAGGGGGGGGGGGGGGGCGGGGGAGACTGGCATGCCCCCGGGGTAACTATGGTTCCTTCAGGGTACTTCTACTCCGGGGACGTAACGGAACAACACCCCGGGGCCTGAAGGATACGCTAGGACCCTGAGGAAGGACGGGGGAGTTGTGGGAGTGAAGGAAGATGAAGGAAGGGAGTGTAGGAGTGAAGAAGTGTACTGAAGGAAGAGAGTGAAGGAGGGGAGAGAAGGAGGGGGGTGAAGGAGAAAAAGGAATGAAGGAAGGGAAAGATTAGTTGAATGAAAGGATTGAAGGAGGAATGAAGGGAGGAAAGAAGGGAGTGAAAGGAGGAAAAAGGGAGTGAAAAGAGAAATAAGGGAGAAAAGGAGGAAAGAAGGGAGTGAAACGAGGAATGAAGGTCGTCCCTCTCTCCCTCCCTTCCTTTTCCCTTCTCCCTTAAAAAGCAAACACCCTTAACCCGGGCAAGGCTCCTCATAAGGCTAATCTCCCTTCCCTTAAGTCACCATATTGCCCTTATTAACACACACACACACACACACACACACACACACACACACACACACACACACACACACACAAAGGGGGAATTTAAAGTGAAAAAAAAAATACTTGGGTTGACTCTTCGACATCAGAAACGGAATGTGAGGATCAGGAACAAAAAAAAAAAAAAAAAAAAAGAAAAAAATCCTCTTCCCTTTTCTCCCTTTCCCTCAACCCTTTCCCCTTCCCTCCCTTTCCTTTCCCTCCCTTTCCCCTATTCCCTTGTGTAATTCCTCCCCTCCTCCTCCTCCTCCTACCCCCCTTTCCTAAATATTTTCTCTCTCCTATTCCTTCTCTTCTCTCTTTTCCTCCCTTCTCTCCCTTTCTACTCCCCCTTTTTTTCAATCTTACATATCTTTTTTTAATTCTCCTCCTTGTTTCCTTCCTTTTCTTCCCCCTCTTTCCCCTACCCCCTCCCTTCCCTCCTCTTCTCCCTTCCCCCCTTTTCTACACCTTTTCCTTCCCCCTATCTCCCTGTCCTCTACTATCTCCCGTTTTCATCTACCTTACCCATCTTGTGCAATCGCTTCCCAGGTTCCTTACCTTACTGCCTTCTCTTTCCCTTTCCCCTTCCCCTTCCCTCCACTCCCAACCCCCATCCTGCGCCCTTGTTCCCTTCCCCATCCTTCCTCCCCTTCCCTCCTCCTTCTCCCCCTTTCCCCTTACCTCTCTTTCCTATCCTTCCTCTTCTCCCTACCCCCTTCCTACAACTTTTTCCCTTCCCCCTCCTTCCTCCCCCTTTCCCCTGCCTACACCTTCTCCCTTCCCCTTCCTTTCTCTTCTCTTTCCCCCTCCCACCACGTTTCCCCTTCCCCCCCTTCCTCCCCTTCCCTCTCCCCCTTTCCAAACCTCAGATTATGATGGCCAGGGCGACTTCTAAAAAAAAAAATTCATAACCAATAACCTGACGCTAATCCAGCCATTTGAGCTTAAATCCCATTAGGACCGGGTCTGATCCCTTAACACTCCCCTTCCCAAGTCCACCTCCCCTTCCCTGTCCCTTCTTGTCCCTCTGTGTCCTGGTCCACCCCTCCCGCCCTTCCTTCACCTTCCTCCTCCTTCTCCTTTTCCTTCAGTCCTGTCCCGCCGCCCCTTTTTCCCTTCTCCAATATCCTACGGTTCCCAAACTACTCCCCCTCCTCCTCCTTCTCCTCCTCCCCTTTTACCTTTATCCCTCCTCCTCCCTACCTCCTCCTCCTCCTCCTCTCCCCCCAAGCTAAACGACACTCCAAAATCTGTCCCGCCCGCGTGGCCAGAGTAGTAAAATCTTGTCAATGATCATCGCCATGTGACAGAAATCTTCGTCTCATTCGCGTCCTGTGCCCTCAAAAGAAACTGCTCCTCCTCTTCCTTCCCCTCCTCCTCCTCCTCCTCCTCCTTCTCTTTCTTCCCTTCTACGTAACCCAATTCCTACCTATTATCGACCTATTTTTCTCGCCTTGCTCCTTCACACTAGTTCCTTGGTTGCGAAGGGGAAGAAGGAGAAGAAGGAGGAGGAAGAAGAGGAAGGAAAAAGAAGAGGAAGAGAAGGAGAAGGTTTGAGTAGTTAATGCATTGAAGTCTCGCTGTCGTGAAAGAAGGATGAGGAATAGGAGGAGGAGGGAGAGGAGGAGGAGGAGGAGAGAGAGAGAGAGAGAGAGAGAGAGAGAGAGAGAGAGAGAGAGAGAGAGAGAGAGAGACCGTACGATTATGGTGCATTAAAGGGAAGTCCTGTAGGTCCTCCTCTTACGGACTGTTTCCATGGTGTGTGTGTGTGTGTGTGTGTGTGTGTGTGTGTGTGTGTGTGTGTGTGTCCTACATACAACGCGAGTCAGTACAGAAAAGCACTTGGAGGTTTTTGAGAATAGGGTGCGAGAGAAAGGGAATGGAGGGAGGGAGAGAGAGGGTGCGGGAAGGGGAGGGAGGGGATGGGGAGGAGATGCTGCAGTGGAGATGAAAGGAAAATGTGAGAGAATGTGGAAATCTTGCTAAATGAAAGTTATGAAAATATATAAGTAAAGAAAAAAGAAGAAAAAAAAAGATTGAGAAGATATGTTATGAAAAAAAAATACAGGAAATATACACGGGAAAAAAAGATACAAAAGGAAGAAGACAAAGAAGAAAGAGGAAGAAAGAGAAGGAAGAATTAGAAGAAGAGGAAGAAAGCTGAGGAAAAAAAATAAGAGGGAGATAAAAATAGAAACAGAGATAGATAGATAGATAGATAGACAGACAGAAAGAGAGAAAGAGAGAGTAAGAAAGGGAGAAAGAAAAGGAACAACAAAAATACAACCACAATAACAACAACAACAACAACAACAACAACAACAACAACACCCTGCCTCCCTTCCTTCCCTTTCCCCTCCCTCCCTTCCATACATAGACCTTCCCCTACCATCCCCCCCCCTACCCCCTATCCCCCTGCCCAACCATTCTCGAGCCACTTAAAAGGGTCTCCGTGAATCTCCTCCCTTTGTGCGCCTTGCCTCACCGGCCCTCCTCCGTCTCCCTTTCTCCGCCTCCCAGACTAAAAAAAAGAAAAAAGTACAAGGACAAGCTTCGCCGAGAGAGAGAGAGAGAGAGAGAGAGAGAGAGAGAGAGAGAGAGAGAGAGAGAGAGAGAGAGAGAGAGAGAGAGAGAGAGAGAGAGAGAGAGAGAGAGAGAGAGAGAGAGTAACGTTGTGTGAGCTATTGTGACATCTCTGCCTTTTCATTAGGTCTTTGCCACCTAAATATTTCACTTAGCAAGACATTTATTTTTATTATTACTATTATTTTCTGCCCCTCTCCCCTCTCCCCTCCCCCACCTCTCTCTCTCTCTCTGTTTCTTGCGGCGTCTTGAACAGCTATATAGTTTAGGTGAGGCAAGCAAAGGTAGAGGAAATTAAAAGCTTATGCATGTGTTTTAATTTCTCCTTTTAATAATGTGTTGAAGGGAGGCTGTCAAAGAAAGGAAGGAAGGAATGGAGAGAAGAGAAAAATCATGATAGACAACAATGATGATGCGCAAGAGAAGAAGGAGAAAGAAGATAGAAAAAGATGACTACTAAGAAGAGGAGGAGAGGAAGAAGAGACAGAGAGATGCACAAGATGAGAAGAAGGAGGAAGAAGATAGAAAAAGATGATTACTAGGAAGAGGAGGAAGAAGAGCCAAGAGGGATCCACAAGAAGAGAAGAAGAAGGAGAAAGAAGATAGAAAAAGATGATTACTAAGAAGAGGAGGAAGAAGAGACGGAGGGGATGAACGAGGACTAAGAAGAGAGATAGAGACAGGACAAGGAAGAGAGATAGAAAAGATGATAAATAAAAAGAGAAAGTGGGAAAAAGAAATACAGGGGATGAACGAGGAATAAGAAGAGAAATATGAGGAAGAGGAGAGATAGAGAAGCTGGAAAATGAAGAGAGATGAAGAGGAGAAAACAGAGATGGATAAGGAGGCGGAAGAAGAGGAAAAGGAGGAGGAAAACAGAGATGAAAGAGGAGGAAGAGGATTTAGAGGGGATGGGGGGATGTTGAGTAGGAGGGGGGGGGGGGGGTTGTGAGAGGGGGGAGGGGACGGGGGGAGACCAGAACCCAAAAATACATAAACACGAGAATTCCAAACACAAATCCGCGCCTAAGACCTCAATTAAATGTATACAAAAAAAAAAGAATAAAACACATTACCGCGAGGCATTACTGGACATTACGGGGTGTGTGTGTGCGTGTGCGTGTGTGTGTGTGTGTGTGTGTGTGTGTGTGTGTGTGTGTGTGTGGAAAGGTGAAGAAAGTGTGATGTAAGGAAGAAAAAAGACCATAGAAAACGAAAGTACGCGAGTGAGATGATAAAAAAAATGCAAAGAAGTAGATTTGAAAAAGAGCGAAAGTAAAAAAAAACAGATTGATGGATAAAAATTGTATCCACTGTTTTTTTTTTTTTTTTTTTTTTGGTGTGTGTGTAAGTATGAGACAAATGTAATAATTAGGTATTCCTTAAACTCTTCAAACACTCGCTTCATGTAGATGGAATGATAATAACAAGAAAAAGAGGAAGAGAAGGAACAACGGAAGGAGATAAGGAGGGAAGAAGAGAAATAAGAAGAGAGAACATAACCTACACAGTACTCATATATTACCATACACTTTGAGACCTATTTACATGCACATCATCGAGAAAAAACGAAAAGGCAGATAGACAAAAAAAAGGATGAATAGGTAGGGACAAAAAAGGGGGAGAGAGAGGAAGGGGGTAGAGAAAGGAACAAGCAGAGACATTAATACTAACACAAACCTCGACTCACATTACCTCGTAGCTACATAATAACACACAAAAAAAGCAAAAACGACATCGAGAAAAAAATATTTGAAGTAGGAACCACGAAAAAAAAATCCATAGAGGAAGACATAAAAAAGAAAAAAAAAAGAAATGAAAAAAAAACTCGGCGACGGCTGAACTAAAGAACTAAAGGAGAACAGAATGGTGAGGTTCTAGCGGGGTTTCGAAGTGGGGTTCAGAGGTTGAGTTCCAAGAGGACAAGGAGCCATGACTTAAAACATTCAAGAGGAAGCTGAGTGAAAATATTTTGGTGGATCACAGAGACCGAGAGCGAGAGAGAGAGAGAGAGAGAGAGAGAGAGAGAGAGAGAGAGAGAGAGATGTGGTTGGGTCTGGGGTCTCTCTCTCTCTCTCTCGTGGCCTTTGTTGTATATTTATTCGTTTTTTTTACGCGTCAAAGAGAGCGAGAGAGAGAGAGAGAGAGAGAGAGAGAGAGAGAAAGGAAAGTAAGAAAAAAGAAAGACAAGAAAAAGAATAAAGAAAGTAAAGAAAAAAGGAAATAAGACTGAAAGAAAGAGAGGAAGGAAGGAAACGAAAGAGAGGATGGAAAAAAGAAAATAAGAAGGAAAGAAAGAAAGAAAGAAAGGGAGGAAGAGGAAGAAAGGCAGAGCTACGGCTGACAAATAAACGAGGGAAGAATAAACAAAGACACCAAGAAAAGAGAATGAAAATTATGGCGAAGGAAGAGAAATAATAAACAAAAGGAAAGGACACAGAAATAATTAACGAAGGAGACGCAGAAGGTGAATAAGATGAAAGTAAAAGGAGATAAGATAAAGAATGCGATAAATATAAACACGAGGAAAAGAGAAAAAGAATGTAACTGTAAAGAAAATGAGGATAATATATAAATTCAAGGAAAGGAGTTAAATAGAAGAGAGAGAGAGAGAGAGAGAGAGAGAGAGAGAGAGAGAGAATGATTTAACCGATTAACCCAAATAAGAAAACTGTAAACAAAAGTAATAATGATTCTGTCTATTCTTTTTTTTCCTTCAATATTTTTCTGTTTCTTAATCTATAACTAAATTTTTCCTTATATTTTCCTTTCTTTTCCTCCCTATCAATCTGTTCTTTTTCCTTTTCCCTTCATCCATCCTTTCCTTGTTCCTTTCTCTCTCTCTCATTTTCCTCGCTTCCTTCTTTTCCCTTTTTCTATCATTCTTTTTTTCCTTACTTTTCTTCTTTCTTTCATTTACTTCTTTCTCTTATCTTCTCTGCTTTTCCCCTTTCTTTTCCTCTTTTCCCTTTCTACTTCCTACTTTATTCCTTCCATTTTCCTTTTCCTTCTTTCCTTTCTCTTCACAGAAAAAAAAAAAATCAGACTCCTCCCTTTCTCCCTTCAAGCCCCTCCTCCTCTTCCCTTCTTCCTCCCCTTCCCCCTCCCACTTTTCTTCCCCCTTTTTCCTCCCCTTATATCTATCTCCCCCTCGTGAGTAAACACGGTGCGTCAGGTTATTCCTCTCCCTTCCTCCTCCCCCCCGGAGAAAAGGTAAGAAAAGGAGGAAGAGAAGAAAGGAAGGAAGGAAGGAGGGGAGGAAGGGAGGGAGGAAGGGAAGGGGGAAAGGGAAGGACAGAGCCGGCTATGTATCATCCCACGTGGTGCAAGAGGAAGAGGAGGAAGAGGAAGAGGAGGATGAAGAGGAGGAGGATGAAGAGGAGGAGGATAAAGAGGAGGAGGAGGAGGAGGAGGAGGAGAAGGTGAAGAGTAAAATAAGTAATAATAGAGAAAAAAAAAGAATTGGGGATGGAGAGAGAGAGAGAGAGAGAGAGTTGTGGTGGTCGAGTCAAATTTACTCCATTAAAAAGTTGTTTCTTTATTTACGACTCAAAAGTTCTCTCTTCTCTCTCTCTCTCTCTCTGATGAAAGCCACGTGGAAACAACTCACTTTTTTTTTCTTTTTTTCCTTCTTCGTTCTTTCCTTCATTTCTACATCTTGATCTTGTTAATTATTTAGTTGTAGAAGTCTCTCTCTCTCTCTCTCTCTCTCTCTCTCTCTCTCTCTCTCTCTCTCTCTCTCTCTTTCTCCTCTTTCTCATTTCACCTTTCTTGTTATTCCTTTCTTTCTTTCTTCATCTCTCCTTCTTCTCCCTTTCTTCCCTCTTCCTTCCTCCCACTTTATTTATTCTCTTCCTCTTTCATGCTGTTTTCTGTTCTTGATTCTTCCTTCTTTTTCCTTTCTTTTCCCTCTTTATTTTTCTTCTACCTTTCCTCTTCCCTCTGTTCTTTTTCCCCATTTTCATGCTCAACTCCTTCACATCATCTTCATTCTCTCCCTTTCTTCCTATACCATACTCTTTCCCTTTTTCCTCCTCCTTTTCACATCTCCCTCTCCTCTATCTTCTACCGCACTCACTCTCCCTCCTCCTCCTCCTCCTCCTCCTCCTCCTCCTCCTCCTCCTCCCCAAACGCGGGTCGGCGGGGGACACTACGCTACATTAGGTCCTTTCTCTGCCCTCAACTGCTCTGGAAAACTTGGGTTAGTCTTTTCCAGCGGCGCCCCGGAGGTCTGGTTTGGGGGTGAGGGAGGGGGTAAGGGAGGGTGGACGGGGGGGGTGGGGCTTAGAGACTGAAACAACGACTCACCTGGCGACCTTGTTACCTGCGTGGAGGATCTGTCTAGTTACCTGGTGGGCTGTCTCTCTCTCTCTCTCTCTCTCTCTCTCTAACAATCTTTTTTTTTTTTTCTAAGTCTCAATCTCTTTCAGTATTAAATTCTCTCCATTTTTTTTCCTTATTTCAACTCCTTTTGTCCTCCTTGTATTCTCTCTCTCTCTCTCTCTCTCTCTCTCTGTATCTCTATCTCTCTTTCTCTCTCTCTATCTATTTATTTTCTTCTCATTCTCAGTCTCTTTCGGCATAACATTTTCTATTGAGTTTTTCCTTCAACTTTTTTTTTCCTCCCTGTCTTCTTTTCATGTTCCTTCATCTTCCCATACATTTAGTTCCTTTTCCTTTATTTACTCTCCTTCTCCCTTTCCTCCTCTTCTAGTCTTCTCTATCCTCTTTACCTCCTCCTCCTCCTCCTCCTCCTGTTCCTTACTCACTGAAATTCTCTCCATCCTTTCTCTCTCCTCTTCCCATACAATCACATCCCACTCTCAATCTCAATTTATCTTCCTCCTTGCATTCCTTCCCTATCCTCCCCTTCTCTTTCCCACACGCTCACGTCCCCTCCTTCCTCCCCTCTCCCCTTTCCCTCAGTCCCTCCCAGTGTCTGTCGAGATAAGTTCCCACCGCTAACGCGTTCATGGGACATCTGAGGCTCCGTGAAATTTCCGTGTAAAGGTGAGATGCGGAGGTTCTCAAGGGCTCCAGGTGATCGGGGGTTGAGAAGGCCAAACGTTGTGAGCGGATCAGTGAGTGAGAGTAGGAATAAGTGATGGAGAGAAAACGTTGATTTGTCAGCGTTGAAGTGCGAGACGAGGCTGCCAAACGTTATAGAGGAATCAGTGAATATGTGAATGGGTAAGTTGTAGTATTTCAAACGTTACTAAAGAAGAGAAAACGTTTATCTAGCGGCCTGAAAATGGAATGAAAAAGCAGAAACGTTGAGAAGAAATCAGTACATAAGAAATGAAATAATTGAGTTCATAATTAGAAGGATTTTACACGTTTCATACGTGGAGAAAAAACGTTTATTTGTCGGTATTTAAGAGCGAAACGAGGCAAGAGAGAGTATATATGTAAACAAATAAACAAAAAAGAAATAGACCACTAGCCAACAGGTGAGTAAATACAGCAACGTTTTTAGAAGACAAGAAAAAAAAACGTTTACTTGACGAGGAGGACCAAACGTTGCAAGAGTAAAAGTGTAAATAGAAAAACAGGTTAACAGGTGACTAGACAACAGGTTCGTAAATACATTAACGTTGTAAATAACGGAAAGGGAAGACAACGTTCATTTGGCGGCATTTAAGAGGAGAACGCGAGGCAAGACAAGGGGAGGTAGGGCAGCCAAGTTCTTCCTGATAGTTACTTTTGTACACTCTAGAGTCTAGGCTGTCACTGGCACGTGGGTTGACGCTCTCTCTCTCTCTCTCTCTCTCTCTCTCTCTCTCTCTCTCTCTCTCTCTCTCTCTCTCTCTCTCTCTCTCTCTCATAGGGCAGATCGGAAAGTTGAGGGGGAGTAGGGGAGGGGGAGGGAGAGATTGGGAGGGGGAAGTTGAGTTGGGGAGAGAGAGGAAGAGAGGGGGGGGAGGAGGTGGAAGTGAGGGGAGGGGAGAGGGGGAGGAGAGGGGGGCGCATCTAGCACTTTTTAAAATCCACTTAATTTTTGGTAATGAATTTTTTAAAGTCGTCGTTCCGTTAAGTCGCCAAAGGGGGTCGAGGGGGAAAAGGGGGGAGGGGGGTAGGAGGGGAGGGGGCAGTGGTGGTGGTTGCGTGGGCGTGTGTTGCCAAGTTTGCGACAACGCCCCCTCCCACCCATCCCCTCCGCACCCCCTTCCTCTTGCCTTCATTCCTTTCCTTTTCTCTCCACCTTACCTCCTTCTTTTATTCCTCCTTTACTTGTTCCGTCTCTGTTCTCCCTTTTACTCTTCCTTTTTCTACTCCTCTTTCTCTATGTTCTTCCTTTCATTCATCCTCTTTTTCCTCTTCCTCCTCTTCTACATCTTCCACCTTCTCTTTATTCTCCCTTTCACATCTCCTTCTCCTTCTTCTGTTCCACTTTTCATTCCTCCATGTCATCATTTGCCTTCCTTTACACCTCAATCTCTTCCTTCTCCACCCTTTAACACCTCCCAATGCTTTCCTCACTCTCACTTTCATCCTCCTCCTCCTCCACCTCTCTCACTTTTATCCTCCTCCTCCACCTCATCCGTCCTCACGTAACACGCCCCTACACTCGCCTCAAGGTGTTCCCAGGTAAGGTGTCACAGGTGAGGTGAGGGGTCACTTCCCAAAGAACTTTAAACCCGCAAGAAAAGGTAACAAAAATGGTGACGGGCAGGTGACAAAAAGATGTTAGACTCGTACCTGTAAAGTGAAAGGATAAGACGAAGGCGGAAAGGTGAATGACTAGCCGCTGACAAAAAGCCGCTGGGAGTCAAGCAAAGAGCAAAGTCGAGGGAGAGGAAAAATAGTGTGACAAAAAAAGGAGTTAAGAATCAAAGCTTGCAAGGCGGATGGAGTCTTTCTGGTCATATGTCACTCTCGCACCTGTGTTAGCGAGACCCCGCCCACCTGTGCACCTACCTCCCCCCCCTTCTCTCCCTCCCCTCCCCTACCCAGGATGAGGATAAATATTTCTTCATGTGACAGCTAGCACTACCGACAGCCATAAGCGCTCCAACACTCACTTAAAGAAACATCAGATAGATACGTAAATAAATAAACAGAAAATAATAAAACGCGCTGCAAGATGTGATAAATGTGCGCGGTGTTGTGCCTTTGCTAGACGGCTTCACTTGGATTCGCCTCGCCCCGGGAACCACGAACCAAGAACATTCGGTTAAAAATATATATCGGTTAAAAAAATATACGGTACAGAATCGGAATCTATGTAGACTCTCGGCGCTATAAGAGACAGAAACGCCCTTGCCTGCCTGCCTGCTTGAGTTATTCCACGGTAGAGGACTCGATTCCCCAAACAATGATAAGCAGATCAATAAAACAACCGTAAAAATAAATAAATAAAAAGTCTGAACCTCCTCTTCGATTCACCTCGCCCCGGGAACCACGAACCAAAAGCATTCAGTTAAAAACATAAGGTATAGAATTGGAATTTACGTAGACTCTCGGCGCTATAAGAGACAGAAACGCCCTTGCCTGCCTGCCTGTCTGCCTGCCTGCCTGCTTGAGTTATTCCACGGTAAAGGATTCGATTCCCCAAACAATGATAAGCAGGTCAATAAAACAAGTGTAAAAATAAATAAATAAAGACTCTGAACCTCCTCCTCCTCCTCCTCCTCCTCCTCCTCCTACACGCCGCGCTAACAGAGAGATAGACACGTCGGCCCGGCCTGACACATTCAACTTCGCCCGACGCTAAACATTTGTCTAAAAAAAAGAAAGTATAAATAAAAGAAAAGTCATTTCCCGCAAGACAAACTCGGCACCACGGGAGAGACACGCACACACGTCGCCCCCGCAGCCACGCAACACACAGCCACCACCACGACGAGCAGCTCAATGCGTCCGATAAACAATGACAAACACAGACACGAAATGACTTTGTACGAGAGAAAAGTCTAAGGTTGGTATTCCCAGACGGTCCCCCTTCTTACATCAACAATTTCCCAAGGCTAAGTAAGATATTAATCGGGGTTCTAATGACTGTTTCGCGCACTCAGGGTACAGTAGAATGGTCAACCTACCACCAGGGTCATAAAGCTACCCCGAGAAAGGCCCAGAACTCCTATGAGAGCCTTGTTAACTGTGTGTGTTTGGGAGACGAAATATTTAGGAGTATGATCGGGTCGGCATTGTCAACTATTTCCAAGGGCCGAAAAGGAGATCAATCGGGCTCTAATGATTGTTTTCTTCACATTCATGGTATAGAAGAAGTGTCATGCTAACAAAGGGGTCATAAAACTACTCCTGGAAACGCCCAAAACTCATACTAAAGCCTTGTCAAATGTGCATGCTTGGGCGGAGAGAAGAGATGTCTATATGAGTATGACCCTAAACCCGCACTCGAGACACGACGCTAACAGAGAGATAGACGGCTCGGGCCTGCTTAACACACTCCACGGTGGGCGGTTCGGCTCGCTCGGCTAGACAATACAAACGAGGCATTAGCGGACATACCGGCTTGATGGCGTAAAACACACCGATAGACAGGCCAGCGCCGCGGGGCCGAGCACACCACGTCCGTCACAGCGCGCGGCTTAACATGCAAAACGTCCCCGCCAAGCCCTGAATGTCAACGCAAATCCCTCGCCGTGGGCTCGCCAATAAAGGTTCCAGGAAGGCGGCGACGCGGACCCCCTAAGGCGCCCTCGGGTCCTCGCACACGCCGAAGCTCTGCGATGACAACGACGGGAGGAAAAGACGGACGTAGCGGGAGGAACAGCAGAGGGTCAGCGGCGACGTGACTACCAAGAGAGAGAGAGAGAGAGAGAGAGAGGGGGGGGGGGGAGAGAGACGGCAGCTCCCTCTCCCGCCAAGCATGGGAGGCCAACGCAGGGACGTCACATTATGTCCAGATTTCGTCTCCGCGGCATGATTGATCAGCCTCCAGCCTCGTAAAATTGACCCGCACTGATAGAGAGGGTTCCCTGACGTTGATCCTCTGCCATAAAGCATCGGACGCCCCTTTAGGAGAGTGAAAAACGCCCCGGAACCCTTTAACACGAACCCTTACTGCTGTTTTGTGGCTTGTGTGAGGTGTGTGTGCCGCCCGTGCTGTCCCCAGGGTGATGCGGCGTGCGTGGGAGTGAGGGTAAGATGGGAGGTTAGCGTATGGGAGGTGGCGGGCAGGGTGACGGAAGGGTGAGGGAGCGAAGGAAGGGTGAGGATGATGGTTTACTCGGCTCGGCGGCGGGTCGTCACATCGCTGTCTTGATGTATCGCCGCCATAAAATACTAACAAGATATTAACTCCGATCATCTCATACATAAATTACTACTACCTACTACTACTACTACTACTACTATTACTACTACTACTGCTACTACTACTACCACTACACACACAAACACACACACACACACACACACACATGACTCATCAACATTCTCCGTGTGACACTGGACTCTAACCCAAGACCCCGCGACGCTAAACATCAGCCTCGTCCTCCTCTTAGCAGCCTCCCCAAGCACCGCCCGGACTTATGAGAGGTTAAGTGGGACTCTTTTTGCTCTTTCTGCCTCCGTTAAGCGGCCGCGCCACATCCGAGACAGGCCGAGTGACGGATGGCAGGGAGTCTCGTCTCGGCCCTCTGTCGGCGAGCCTCGGGTACGTCCACACGCGGCGGGCTAACAAGATCTGTATAATTCTGTCGTTTGCTGGGTTACTTCAACTTGCTCTGCCCCGAGGGAGGAGGTACCAGCCAGCCAGCCAACCAGCCAGTCAGTCAGTCAGTCACACAGCCAGCCAGACAAGACAGCCACGCAGAAAGCCATACACTCAGCCACACAGAGGGAGGAGGTACCAGCCAGCCAGCCATCCAGTCAGTCAGTCAGTCAGTCAGTCACACAGCCACCCAGACAGACAGCCACGCAGTCACACAGCTAATCCAGTGCGTTTTAAACTATTTTTTGTGTAAGGATGATCCAGTTATATTTTCGTCCTCCTTCGCTCAGTTCAGTTGTAACGGCACTTCTGTCACTAGTATTTTTTTTCCACTGTGGGTTCTGCTTCTTTATTTTGATTTCTCTTTTTTCTAGATTTCATGCAGCGGTTCTCTTTATTCTCAGTGTTTTCTTCACTGAATAAAAACTTTCCCATGATGTCATTTGGCCCAGTTCGAAACCCTTTGATAATACCAGTAGTTGTGTGCCTTCCTCCGCCTGGTGTTTAGTCATCTCTGTGTGACGAGGAGGCGACAAAGTGAGTGTTCTACTTTGAAGACACCTTAGCTACACAACTCCTCACTCAGCCTTCCTCCCCCAGCCAAAGAGCCGTATATTTAAACAACGGCACCTCTGTTTGAAAAGCCTCCCGTGGAAGTTCCTGGGATTTTCATGGACTCTTTTGCGATCCAAGTGATAATTTTACACGACTTCTACACCTTGAACGGAAAAAAAACACCTCTAAAAACCCGGTCAATCTTCCCTGTGACCTTTGGAAATAGTCGTAATAGGAGACGGAAACGTGAAAAAATATGTATCAGAGTCACCCCACATCAGGCACCCTCAGCCACACGCAGCCACATCACGCATGACACCACATCACAGACAACATTGCCACATATATACCAGGCTGTGGAGTGGCTCACATGGAGTAGGAAGAAGTGGAGGGGAGGGAGGATGAGTGAGTGGATAGATGAAAGAAGTGTAGATGCTGAGTGGAGGAGGAGGAGGAAGAGGAGGAGGAGGGAGAATAAAGAAGAATAGTGAAGGAAAGGAAGGAGGGAGAAGAGGGCAAGGAAAAGAAGAGTGGAGGCTGGATGAAGACAGACGAAGAAGAGAGAAAAGAGGAAGAGAGAGTAACGGGAGAGAGGAGGGAAGGAAGGAAGGAGGAGGAGGGAGGGAGGGGGGGGGGGGAGAGAGACACAGGTTATTGCAAGATGGAGGTCACTTAGTTCGTTCCTGTCGTGGGTGGTCACATTTGTCACCGAGAGAGCAGGTAAGGGGGGAAGGGAGGGGAGGGAGGGGGAGAAGAGAGAGAACCGGGGAGGCGAGGGAGAGAAGAAGAGTGGAGGAGGAGGCTACGATGACGGTATAGTGGAGGAAGTAACGGATGGGAAGTGGAAGAACAAGCAAAGTGGTGACGTGGAAACTGAAGGGATGAAGTGGAGGGAGTGACAGAGGGGGGGGGAGGGGTGTGTGGAGGCGGGGGGGGGCAGGAGAAGGAATGTGGACTGTAGTGAAAGGAGGCGGGGAGGTGGACTTGTGGACTTGGTGATGCAAGGTGACGGTGGAAGAGGGAGTGGAAGCGAGATAGATAAAGAGATAAATAGATAAAAAGAGAGAGAGGACCACCATCCCCCACCCCTCCCACTGCCTCCCACAGCCTCCCCATCCCCACCCTCCCACACCTCCCCTGCCCCCACCCTCCCACCCACAAAACCCCGTCATCAGCCTCCTTATTGTCGTGGTCTGTATGTGAGGAATGCCCGCTGCCTATAACTCCTACATAAGTGCATGAATTATGGATTTATTTCCCTCCCCATGAGCTGACGATACGGTGGGGCGAGGGGAGGGAGGGGAGAAGGGAGGGAAGGGGAGGAAGGGGCAGGGAGGTGAGGGGAGGGTTCGGGAGAGAGGTGCATGGTAGGGAAGGGCAGGGAGGTGAGGGGAGGGATAGGGGAGAGAGATGCATGGTGGGGGAAGGGTAGGAAAGGGTGAGGCATGGGGGGGAGTGCACGGTTGGGAGGGGATGTGCATGAGGCTTACAGGTTCACCATCCAACGCGGCGCCTCCCCTGCAATGGCCCGTAACTGGCACACACACACACACACACACACACACACACACACACACACACACACGGGAGCGTCATGCACATACCACCACCCCTATCCCTCTGCCCCTCCCCCTCCTCCCTCACCTGCCTCGACAAATTAAAAAGCTGAGTTACCGCCGCGCAGGGAGGGGGCGACGCCTTTATGGATGGGCCGCGACACCAGATAAGGCCTTTGAGTGTACGTTTCCCCGTCGGGGCGCGCAGGGCGGCGTGTGGGCGTGAGGCACCGCATGTGTGGCCGTCATAACCGCAACCCGCACTGGCACCGGCGCCAAGCAGATGGGCCACACCTGCTGATGCCCTCCCGCCTCCGCCGCCCGAGATGAGCCACGATTATACACTTCTTGCAGTCACTCTCTCGCTTATTTTGAACGCGCGGGTGAAAATAAGGGTTTGGAATGTTGTGCGTGGTGGCGGAGGGCATGAAGGGGGTTACAGGGGGCAGGGAGGCAAGGGGTGAAGGGGTAACGCTTCTTGGTTGAGGGGAAGGTTGGGGAAGGTGGGTGAAGACTTTGGGAGGGAGGGGTTGGCAGTGCAGTGCGGGGTTGGAGAAAGTCTCTTAAGATGTTGTGTTGTGGGCATGGGGTGTGGGGTGGAGGGATGAAGCTTTGGTGATGTGGGGAGGGTTGGGTGAGGATAAGTGGAGGATGTGTTATGGGGGAAGTGTGGGGTGGGGAGGATGACAATGCGGGGTTGGGAGATGAGGCAGCGGGGTGAGGGGAAGTTGCTGCGACTGATCGGGGGAGGGTTGGGGGAGGGTGAGGGGAGGGCGGGGGTGTGGTCGTGCCTGCCTCAGCTGCCTGCCTCCCTTGTTCGCCGCCCCTCCCGCCAGACAGGCACAAGCACAGGCATTGACGGGTGACTGCTGGCCCGTCACACCCGCGCCGCCCACTCCCTCCCCCCGCCCGCCCGCCCGTCCGCCCCACAAAGGCATGGAGAAGGGAGACTCGTGCCCGCTGACACCACGTGACGGGGGACCACTGGGGGGCGAGGAACATCAGGGGGAGGCGGAGGGAAGGATGGAGACTATAGTGCCCAGTTGACATGAGTGGAAGGGAAGATGAGTGGAATGAGTTGATGGAGGAGGAGGAGGAGGAGGAGGTGGGGGGGGGGTTGACTATTCCAGGCTTTCTATCGTTCCCGCGGCACCGTTCAATGGCGCGGCTTGGGCACCCACGCCTCCTCGCAGTCCCACCGTCCGTCTTTGTCTCATCCCGCGGCCGGAGCCCAACAGCCGCGCAATTAACCGGGATTATTTTTCACCACCATCATTAACACCATTGCAATCAAAGCTTCAATGAACTGAACAAACAAGGGTGCGCGCGGGGGCCACAAGGGCGACGCGGCGTAGGGCGTGGCCGGGCGAGTGGGTCTTAAGGGCGGGTCGCGGAGGAGCCCTGCGGGACGCCACTCTCTCCCTTGCAAGGCCGACCAACAAAAGAGGAGACAGAGGACGCTAACCCGACACCGCACGATCTGAGATGTGATAACACGGCGGCGGTGACATCCAGTGACATCCAGTGACATCTTGGTGACATCTGCCAGGGCGGAGCAGAAGCAGGGATGACGGCGACGCACGCTCAATGTCCCTCCCCTGCCGCTACCCCCTCCCGCCCGCCACACAGCCGCCGCCCCTGTCGCTCCCACGATATTTACGTCATAATGATCGTTACGCACATTACACGCCCGCAGCGGATAACGAGTCACGGCGAGGCAGCGTGTGTTTAGCGGTGCTCGTTGCGGACCCAAGAAATCACCTGCCGACGTTTTCTTAATTGACTCTCCGCCTGAAGCAACAGCGGGACCAGCAGCCATCACGTCACGCTCCCTAAATCCCCTCCTCTCCCTCGTCCTCCTCCTCCTCACCCCAGCGCGGTTCGAGTCCCCCTCCCCTTACCCCCAACCAGCATTCATAAACCGCAGCCGCAAAAAATAAATAAATCTCTCCCGCTTATCACGATGCGCATAGTTCACGGTCACAACACATAATCGCCAGTCACGCAGCGGCAAGGCGGCGGCGGCGGCGGTGACGGCGGCGCTGCGCTCTGCTGGGCTCGCATGTGTATTGTCTGCTTGATAAGATTTACGGGGCGACTCGCTTTGAAGAGGTAAAAAGGTAAAATGGAATAATGAACCGAGCAATGGGAGCAACTCGTCTCCTCTTCCTTCTTCTCCACCACCGCCTCCTCCTCCTCCTCCTCCAGCTGCATCTTGATAGCTAAAACGTGCACTCAGAGACACAATATTTCAATTAAACTCGCGACACGCACATTTGAATGCTAACCTTGTATCTTTTAGGGCAGTGGCGGCGGCAGTGGTAGCAGTAGTAATAGTAGCAGTAGTAGCAGTAGTAGTAGTAAAGAGGTGGAGAACGAAGAGAAGAAAGAGATAACAGAGAAGAGGTGAGTAAAGAGTTCGTGTTCAATATTAAATAGATCTTAAGTCGAGATGAGAGGGAGAAGAAGAGAAGAGAGATGAAGACACGAAGATGAAAAGAGAAAACAACAACTACCACAACGGAAGGAAAAACGAAGATAGGAAGAGAAGAGAATGCAGAGAGTGAGACAGAGAGAGAAGGAGGAAGTTTCAGTGGAGAAGGAAGTTAGTGTGAGGCTGAGAAAGGTAATAAAAGAGGAAACAGGAAGAAAATGGAGAGTGAAGAAGTGCCAAAAAAAACAGGTGATGAGGAAGGAGGGAGACGCGGAGATAGGACAGGAAGGAGGGATGCTGCAGGAAAATAATAGAGAAAATGAAGGAAAATAACACAGTGTGAGTAAAGAAAATAAGACAGGAGGAGGAAGAGGAAGACGAGGAGGAAGAGGAGGAGGAGGAGGAGGAGGAGGAGGAGGCTGGGAGAGGGCCAACATACTGCAACAGACGAAGATAATTAAGGTCCCTGCTTCAGCATCCTCCCCCCCCCTCCCCCCCTCCCCTCCCCTCCCCCCTCCCCTTCCCCCTCCTCTCCCCTTCTGAAGCATCCGCGTGGCGCCAGAGGTACACACACACACACACACACACACACACACACACACACACACACACACACACACACACACACACACAAGCAAAGCGAAATGGACGTCACATGTTTAAGCGGTGTAGAAAAAATATTACATACCTGTCCAGACATTTTTAATTTTACAGCAATTATAAATGTAACGGTTTTCTAGAAAGACGCACTAAAAAAATATAAATAAATAAATAAAGTCAAGTGAAAAAAGTAATTAATGTTTCACGAGATAAAGAGATTAAACTGTGGACGACTAACCAAGACCACTTTCATGACGTCACAACACACACACACACACACACACACACACACACACACACACACACACAGTCATACACGCACATTTATACATATATACATACAATGAGAGAGAGAGAGAGAGAGAGAGAGAGAGAGAGAGAGAGAGAGAGAGAGAGAGAGAGAGAGAGAGAGAGAGAGAGAGAGAGAGAGAGAGAGAGAGAGAGAGAGCAATGTCTATATGGGCGGGCGTGTGAGGTGAGCGTATGTCCGGCGATAGTGGTGGTGACGGGATGGTGACAGGAGTGGTGACGGACACGACGTGACGGAACACGGACAAATGGTGACGTGTGGTGAGCATGACGAGTGGAGGTGGTGGTAGTGGTGGTGTGTGATGGTGATGAGCAATGAGTGGTGGTGTTTGGTGAGTTATGGTGACAGGCTGACACTTGTGATGAAGGGAGAGTGGCCGAGTAGTGATGGTGAGCCGAGCAGAGGTGAGTTAGTGACGTGGGTGAGGAGGTGAGTGTCTCGTGATTATGTGTAACTGACGAGACGGGTGACAGGGGACCAAGAGACGAGGCAGGATGACAGGGTGAAGGAGTGTGACGACGAGCGTGGCAGGGTGACAAATGAGAGAGGTAGTGATAATGCTGGTGATGATAATAGTGATGATACTTGACAACAGGGTGACAGGGTGATGGCAGGGTGAAGCAAAAAGGGGCGTATTTTTTAACATTTCGGCGGACAGGAACACATATTTGACAAGGCTTTCGTAGGCGTTTTGGGCATTTCCAGGGGTAGTTTAATGACCCTGGTGGTAGTTTGACCCTTCTTCTGTACCATGAACGTGAAAAAAACTCATGATAACTCGATTAATCTACTTTTTGGCCATTGGAAAAATTGTTTATGTGAGGGGCGGAAGCGTCTAAAATTACCGACCTAAGTTTCTCTGACAGGGGAAAGGTAGACAGGATGAAGCAAGGGTGTGAATGTGACAGGGAGAGCGGACAGGGTGACAGGCACAGGGTCGGACCGCAGAGCTCATGTCACCCTGGGCTTATATTACCCCAGGTGGACATGAGTCGGGTCTCATTCCAAACACACACACACACACACACACACACACACACACACACACACACACACACACACACACACATCACCACCCCCACCGCCGCCGCAACGCACACAAACCAGCATCCGAATTCCTCGCCATTCACACCCTCGTCACGTCCAGACAGCTGACGAAGACGAGGCCGGAAACTCACCAGCGGATACGAACGGCCGCACCACCTCCTGCGTTGTCAAGTCTAAGCAATGCGATTCAATTCCCTTCAACAATTCAATCAACGTAATCAACTCGCGCGCAATGCTGCAGGGGGCGACATTCCGCTCTAATTAACTACTACTACACAATTTGCAAGATAGGGCAAGGGGGCGGAGGAGGGGGCGGGGGGCATGGCGGGCTTTGAGCAGCAGCACCAGCCCTCAAAGTGCCTACCTGTGACGATGCCGAAGGAAGACGCAGGAGGATGACGATGAGGGCGATAGGGCAAGAGGGGGGCCAGGGGGGTCTTAACAGCAGCCCTCAAGATGTCTGAAGGGAGAGCAAGCAAGGCGGCGATAAGGGCGATAGCGGTGACAACACTACTGACGGAGGGCGTTGTGTAGGTCTCAGTGACGGCGGCGGGAAAACAGGATATAACAGAGAAAAAAAAGTTATGACCGGGAAAAAAACTACAGACGACATGTTTGCAAAAAACGAACACAACGCTGAGGCAATTAAATTCCTTTCGGGGTCAGTATCTTCCCGCCGGGGGAGCGTCCGCCGATGCCCAGGTGGCCTCCCACAGGGGTGCTGGGCCTCGGCCTGCTCCTGGTGGTGCGAGGCCGCGGACGGACGAGTTCCCGGGTAACTTATTTCAGCTTGAGGGTCGGCGACGGCGAGATCTTTTAAACATTCCACGTGCATTCCGCGCCAAAGACGGATGTAAATGATTGGCCCCGAGACCCTAGCAGCCCCTCATGAGTCACTGGTGTGTGTGTGTGTGTGTGTGTGTGTGTGTGTGTGTGTGTGTGTGTGTGTGTGTGTGTGTGTGTGTGTGTGTGTGTGTATTTCGGACTGACCATAATACTAACTGCAATATGAAAATCAAACATATAACTGTGTGTGTGTGTATATATATATATATATATATATATATATATATATATATATATATATATATATATATATATATATATATATATATTTCTATATATATAAAGAAAGGAAAATCTGCATACAGGACGTGAGTGGACGCTTTCCCTGCAGTGCACGTGTTTGCGGCGGTCCTCAGCGTCGAGGCGGCTGCCGCGGGGAACGAGGATCGGGGGAGGGAGAGTTTTCCGGGTAAGCGGCCCCAGGTAAGTGTGTCGTCAGGCGACTTCCGTGTGAGGAGGTGAGGACGTGGGGCGAGGCAGGGGGAGGAGGAGCGGGGCAGGAGGCAGCGTCCAGCGGGCCGCCACGCAGCGCCGCTTACGCCGCCGTCGCCGCCGCTTCATTACGAGTTACTCTCGCGGGCGTGTTCATCTTTGTTCTGTTCGCCTGTTTTTGTGAGCGGCGGCGAGAGACAAATGGCGGGTCTCGTTGGGGCGATGTTGGTGTTTTGATTATGCGGCAGGAATTTTTATTATCTCCTTAATTTGAGCTGAGCCAGCCGGCGGGGCCGCGGCGGGCAGCAGCACCGCCGCGCCCCACTCACATGTTCACACACGGATAAGTCTTTCTGGGTTGAGCTGTGGCTTACCTGCTTGGCTGGTGTTGTCTCGTGTTTGGTGGGAGGCGGGGGGGTGGTAGAGGGACTGGTGCCGCCCGACCCTGGGGATCGGGCGTCCTCCCGCCCGCACCCCAGAATACGACATTGACGAAGACGGCGGCCGCTGTGGGGAGAAGAGAAGAGTGTGATTATTTGAGGCGGCAGCGAGGTGGCGGGGGGGACCCGCCGCGGGGTCACTGCTGTTGGGTGACCACCAGACACACAACACTCAAGTAATGCACGTCAGGTAATGATGGACGCCTGGACTGCCAAGCTCCTGGTCCCCCCCCCCCCCTGCCTTCCCTCCCTTCCGTCTGCTACCCTGCCTCCCACCCTTCCCTACCTTGCTCCCTCCCTGCTCTTGCCTCCTCCGTCCCTCTGTCTTACAACACAAACAACTTTTCCCTGGGACCACCCAGCCTCAGCCTCCTCACTTCCTGCTGAACTTGGCCTTTCCTTCCTTCCTCCTTCCTTCCTCCTCCCTTCCTTCCTTCCCTCCACGCAGGAACAAGGAACAGCAAAGCACTCGACAGAAAGGGACAAAGCATGGACTGCAACAGACATGGAGGAAGAAAGGAAGGAAGGAAGGAGTGGAAGACAGAACGAGGAGAAAGGAAGGGAAGGAGAGAGGAGAAAACAGGGAAGCAGGAAAATTACAATAGTGAGGAATATTTAGCTGATGAGAAAAGAGAAGAAAAGGAAGAGAAGAGAAGGCAAGGGAGGGCAGGGGCAGGGAGGAGAGCAGGGAGGAGGGAAGGGGGCAGGAGGCAGGAGGCAGGAGGGCAACGTGGGAGGAATAAGGAACCTTGCCCGGGCACGTCACCCACTGGAGCTGCGTGCGAGGGCGACGACAGACCCTGTGTGTGTGTGTGTGTGTGTGTGTGTGTGTGTGTGAGATGAGGACCGCGTTCTAGCATGATAGTTGACGACTGATGGTCTTGGACACACACACACACACACACACACACACACACACACACACACACACACACACACACACACACACACACATTTTGTACATTACGACAAAGCAAATAAAAACACAAGTAAAACTAATAAGAAAAAACATAAATAATAAACAATGCCGACAAAGCAGAACACACATCCTCCTCCTCCTCCTCCTCCTACTCCTCCTCCTCCTGCTGGCCGAGACGAGGAGCACGAGCGAGTACACTGCTAACTCTCACTCCCTTCTGCTCTTGGTCCCTCGGTGTGGATAAACAAATGAATAAGCAGTGCTGTGGCGGGCAGGCGTAACGGGAGGAGGAGGAGGAGGAGGAAGAGGAGGAAGAACACACACTCAGGCGGCGTCTCCAGCAGGTCCCCGAGGCAGCTGGTTCCTCTCTCAGCACAAATGACACCATCCGTTCCCACATGCAGCGAGAGAGAGAGAGAGAGAGAGAGAGAGAGAGAGAGAGAGAGAGAGAGAGAGAGAGAGAGAGAGAGAGAGTGTGCGTGTGTATGTTTGGATATGCTTTTAACTGCTCATGTTTTTATGTGTATTTGGTGGACAACTGTAAAAAGGCAAACATTCGTATTTTTTTGTGTGAATTAGGAGTAAGGATGGAAGAATATATAAGAAACAGATAAACAAGGAAAGCGTAGTAGCCAGCAGAGTGGAATAGTTGGATTCAGGAGGAGGAGGAGGAGGAGGAGACAGTAGAAGTAAGGAGAAAGGAGGAAAAGACACACAAGGAAGCAGAATATAGATGGATTATGTAAGTGGAGGAGGAGGAGGAGGAGGTGGAGGAAGTCTGGAGTGTGTGTGTGTGTGGGTGTGGGTGTGGGGAGGGGGGGAGCTTCCTTGCTGGTGGTGGTGGCGGTGATGGTGGAGGAGGAGAAGCAGGGGTAGGAGACAATAGGAGTAAAGAGGAGATAAGAAAACACACATAAGAAAACAGTATATAGATGGACTGTATAGATGGAGGAGGAGGAGGAGGAGGAGAAGAATGGGGGAGCTTCCTTACTGGTGGTGATGGTGGAAGAGGAGGAGGAGGAGGAGAAGAGGTATAGGAACAATAAAAGTAGAGAGAAAGGAGAGGAAAAACACACATAAGAAAGCAGTATAGAGATGGAAGAGGAGGAGAAGGCAGAAGAAGAGTGGGGAACCTTCCTTGCTGGTGGTGGTAGTCGGGGTAGTGCTGGTGGTGGTGGTGGTGGTGGTGGAGGAGAGGAGGTATAGGAACAATAAAAGTAGAGAGAAAGGAGAAGAAAAACACACATAAGAAAGCAGTATAGAGATGGAAGAGGAGGAGAAGGAAGAAGAAGAGTGGGGAGCCTTCCTTGCTGGTGGAGGTAGTCGGGGTAGTGCTGGTGGTGGTGGTGGAGGAGAAGGGGTAGGAGACGATAGGAGTAGAGAGAAAGGAGAGGAAAAACACACATAAGAAAGCAGTATATAGATGGAAGAGGAGGAGAAGGAAGAAGAAGAGTGGGGAACCTTCCTTGCTGGTGGTGGTAGTCGAGGTAGTGCTGGCGGTGGTGGTGGTGGTGGTGGTGCCCGTCACACACCAGGGTAATCGCAGGAAGTGGCCGACTTATCACTCATTACCGCTCGTTTACAAGCACGACGCAGCGCCGCCGCCGACCCACCCTTGTTATCTCGTACAGCCGCGGCGACCTGGCGTGATCAATGGCTCACTCCGATACGCCCCGCCCCGCCCCGACCCCCACCCCCTGACCTGACCTGACCTGACCCACGACGACGATAAGACGATGAGAGAGAGAGAGAGAGAGAGAGAGAGAGAGAGAGAGAGAGAGAGAGAGAGAGAGAGAGAGAGAGAGAGAGAGAGAGAGAGAGAGAGAGAGAGAGAGAGAGACTTGCAAAAGGAACGAATTACAAAACACGAACAAAAAAGAAAAACAAGATGAAGGAGAGAAGGTTGATAAAAAGGATGAACATGAGGAAGATGAACAAAAAAGATAAATAAATAGAACACGAAGAACAAGAAGAATTAAACCAACACAAAGATCGATAATAAATAGGAGAGAAGAAAGAATAAGGATAAACAGGAGGAGGAGGAAGAGGAGGAGGAGAAAGATGATTAAAAAGAACAGGAAGAAGAAGAACAATACAAACAAGAAGATAAAAGAAGGTTAAAAAGGAGAGAAGGATGAACAAGAAGATAACGAACCAAAAGAAGAAGAAGAAGAAGTAGAAGAATAAGACGAAGAAGAACGGTAAGCAGGACCATAAGCAGAAGCAGGAGCAGAAGGTCGTGGCCGTCGCTGCAGCAGGAGAAAGCAGGAGCAACACGCGTCCTTGTTTCCGGTGGCGGGCGTTCCTGGGACCCTTGTTCGAGCCCCGCTGGCTTATAAATGATCGAATTACCAGCGTGCTTAGCGCCTCCCTGCACCCCGGCCACCGTCAGCTGTCGTCTTGCGAGGAGGAGGAGGAGGAGGAGGAGGAGGAGGAGGAAGGAAAGAGGAAGGTGGGACAGAGAGGACATTCGCAG
The DNA here is from genome assembly GCF_024679095.1 of Eriocheir sinensis. Classification (NCBI taxonomy): domain Eukaryota; kingdom Metazoa; phylum Arthropoda; class Malacostraca; order Decapoda; family Varunidae; genus Eriocheir; species Eriocheir sinensis. The sequence goes on from NW_026111664.1 coordinate 289,653, forward strand.
AAGAAAACAATGAAGAAGAAGAAAATTATCAATGAGAGAGAACAAATAACAGAAGCTTGATATCATGATGGAGGAGGAGGAGGAGGAGGGGAAGGAGGAACATGCAGAGTAGGAGGAGGAGGAAGAGGAGGAAGATGGGACAGAGAAGACAGTGAAAGAACAAATATTAGAAGGTTGATATCAAGATGGAGAAGGAGAAGGAGGAAAAGGAGGAGGAACATGCTGAGGAGGAGGGGGAGAGGGGGGTGCACACGGAAGGGGGTAGATAGTAGGGGGCGGGGAGGGTAGGAGCAGACCAACACAAGGCAGCCTCGAAAATTGCCACTCTGCGCATCACCACTCAGGCTTTGTCATCGTGTCGCCATTAGGACGCAAAGTGATCGCTCTCGGGTCTCCGCGCCGCCGCTGTCTTGCGAGTCGGCGAGGCGGGCGACGAGGAAAACGGTTACCGGCGACCCTGACCAGGTAATCGCAGCTCATTACCGCCGCCTCGCTACGTACTACTGCAGGGACGGACGGACAGGTGAAGGAGGGAGGGAGGGTGGAGGTGGAGGGCGTGAGGTAATGGAGGTGAGCACTGCAAGAGTTGGAAAGCCGGAGGTGTGACTGCGGCGAGAGGGAGGAAGGGAGAGGGAAGGCAAGGGAGAGTAGGGGAGAGGTAATGATGAGAGACTAGTGGTAAATTGAGGCCGTAGGAGGGAGGGCAGGTGGCGTGCATACTGTAGGTGCGCCAAAAACGTTATAGTCCCCCCTATCTTCCCCCTTCTTCCCCTTACGCTAACAAAAGGAGGAGGAAGAGGAAGGAGGAAGAGGGATTCCTGACGTGGCTGCAGGTGTGACATACGAAGGAACTACGTGGTGACTGAGAGAAAACTTCGGCAGGAGGAGGAGGAGGAAGAGGAGGAGGAGGAAGAGGAGGAGGAGGAAAGGATGGAGGGACATGGGTACACTCACTTGCCCCTCCCTTCCCTTTCCCTCCCCTTCCCTTCCCTTCCCTTCCCTTCCCTTCCCTGCTAATGGAGTCTGGCCTTACTTCCGCTACTTTCCTCTACCTGCTCCCATTTTGCTGTGGGTGACGTCACGAGGAGAAAGAGAAAGAGACAGATAGACAGATTGAGAGACAGATAGATAAACAGAAAGGAGAATGAGGAAAAGAAGCAGAATGAAGAAAGTTGCCGAAGGAGGAAAAATGGAGAATGAGGAAAGAAAAGAAGGAAAAGGAGAGAAAGTCTTATGAAGTGAGTTGCAAAAGGAGGAGAGGAGAGGAAGGAAAGAAGGAAAATAAGGCAAAATAGGATAAAAGAAGAAGAACGGGAGATGAAACGAGGAGGAGAAAGGAGAAGGAGGAAAGAGAATGAGGAAAAGTAGGAAGAAAGGAGTAGAGAAGGAGGAGGAGGAGGAGGAGGGAGGAAAGATGGCACAAGGAGAGGGAGGGAGGCAAGAAAGGACAGGGTTGCGGGAGGTTGTTGGTTATGTCTTCAGTGATTTATCCAGCGTGTGTCGGCGATGACGTCACGAGGGAAGGTAAACAATGGAGGCTGTGTGTCACGTCTTGAGGGAGTGACCAGCTGTGTGTGCATGTGGGGAGGGGACAGAAGGGAGAGCGAGGGTTGGTGGGTACTGCTTGTGTGCTGTCTGTCTAACTCTAATCTATCCATCTATCCCTCTCCCTCTCCCTCTCTCTCTCTCTCTCTCTCTCTCTCTCTCATTACCACACCAGCTCACGTCTCATGAGGCAATTAATAGAGTCTCCCGCCGACGCATAAATCACACACACAGACCATGAATCAAGAATGAGAGAGAGAGAGAGAGAGAGAGAGAGAGAGAGAGAGAGAGAGAGAGAGAGAGAGAGAGAGAGAGAGAGAGAGAGAGAGAGAGAGAGAGAGAGAGAGAGAGAGAGAGAGAAGGTGTGTGTATGTGAGTGTGTTCGTGTGTCGGTTCTTCTTCCTCCCCCTGAGTTAGTTGGTCCAAAAATTGTTTACATTAATATTCCAGCGCCCCCCTCCGCCCCCCCCCACCCTTAAGTCCCCTCAGCCCCTGAATTAATTATTAGGCCTCATTAACTCCCCTGCCTAATACCGATTTAAATCCTCTCTAATCCCCTCCTCTCTCTCTCTCTTCTTTTCCCACGCTTACTAATACCTCACCTCTCCTCTTCTCCCTCTCCTCTTCCTCCTCCTTCCTCCCTCCCTCCATAACATCCTTTTCAATGTAAATTCCCGTCATTGCATTTTTCTCTTTTTTTTTCTAATACTGTTTTCCTTATTTGACTCATCTTTCGTTTTTGTTTTTTCGCTGATACTTAAATGTTATCTATTGTTTTTTTTCTTCCCCGGTAGCATTTTTTTTCTTGTTGTAGGGAGTTTTGTTCTTTCTTTTCTTTATCTGGGAAATGTCGAAACTCAGACACTTGGAAATTTACCTTCTTTTTCTCTCTCTTTTTTTTTTTTGCTCTTGATTTTCTTTTCCTTTCCTTTCCTTTATTTTCCTCCTTTTTAAAACTCCAACTTGCCTAACAAAACATTATTCCTCCTCCTCCTCCTCCTCCTCCTCCTCCTCCTCCTCCTTCTTCCCATTCTCTTTCTTTTTGCATGTCTATTTTTTTCTTATCATTTTCCCCTTTTTTAATCATTTTTTCTTTAACTTTTTCTACTCTTTCTTTCTCCCTCAAATTCCCCCTCCTCCTCCTCCTCCTCCTTCTCCTCCTCCTCTTCCTCCTCCTCCTCCAGCGCCAGGCCGGACTCGAGGTATTAGTGAGGCAAATGATACTTAATACCGCCCTCTAATTGGCGCGGGTGCTCACTGAACGCGCCCTTAATTGTGTTCTATTAGTCGCGTCCAAATAAATAAGTCAGCCTCCTCTTCCGTATCGACAGCCCTGCCGCTAACTACGACCCGTTACGAGGAGGAGGAGGAGGAAGAGGAGGGGGGGTAAGAGGGGGGAGGGTTGAAGAAGTTATGTGTATGGAGATGAAAGGTAAAATTGAGATTGCTTGTGGGTGAATGTAAAGAGGATATGGAAAAGGAGGAGGAGGAGGAGGAGGAGGAGGAGGAGGAGGAGGAGAAAGAAAACGAGGAGGAGGAGGAGGAGAGAAAGAAGGAAAAGTCTTATATATATTTATTTTCCACCACACCAACACCAAAACAACAACAACTACAACAACAACAACCCACTTTCTCCTCCTCCTACATCTCCTTATCCTCCTCCTCCTCCTCCTCCTCTTCATCCTCCTCCTCCTCCTTTTATTGACTGGTGGTACAACAAGCCTTCAAACTTTATCGGAACTGAACAAGACGAAAAAGAAGAAGAAGAGGAGGAGGAGGGGGAAGAAGAGGAAGAGGAGGAGGAGGAGGGGAAAAAAAAGGGAGGATCTCTATATAAAAACTAAGGAATAAATAGAGCCTCTTGCTGGCTGGGCGAGGATCAGGCAAGACAAAAGAGGACGTTTAGTGGCAGTAATTCCATTCATAAGCTTGCCCATCCTCGCCCCAAAACCAAAATAAATATATACAAAGCCCTGCATCCATCAATGGGTAATTCTAACCCGCACACACCTGCCATTAATCCCTCTCAGCATAAGCAGCACCGTCAATACGCGACACTCGGCCTGCACAGCATACAGCATAGCGCGGCGGACCGGCCCTTCCTTCCCTGCCTGACGCGGCGCAGCACAGCACAGCAAGCACCTCAAAACAGCACTTCACATCACATTACGGGTATGAGATCTGGTAGCGCATTAACGGTAACACACAGACACACAGCAAGCACCTCAAAACAGCACTTCAGTTCCGTTGGTGTTATAATTCAGCAACACATCAACGGCAAGCACCTCACAGCACTTCACAGCATTTCAGTTTCCTCGTCATCATCTTTACCAACACATCGACAAAGCAACACACACACACAGCAACACAACAACCACAGCAAACAACTCGCCGCACCAATTCACAGCACAGTTCTCGTTTCTCATTCTCTCCATCTCTTTAGGGCTTATACACACACACACACACTTGATAAGGATTTCGCAGAGGTTGTGGGTGGGTATTTCCATGGTTAGTTTTATGGGATTAGTGGAAGTCTGACGAGGCTTTTCACTACATACTCAAAGCTCATTCCTACGTGCGCCAACCTCCTAATGCAAGAGATATCCGGTATCTTCGTGCTTTCATCCCTTCCACTGGTAAGCTTCGGAACACTTATTTCTTGCCTTCTGTATTTTCTTTATTCCTACGACTTAAAAAGATTTCGAGGCATCTTTATTTTCTTCTGTAGTTCTTCATTTCCAAGGGGTGGGATGTTGCTGTTTGCTTTACTTCACTGTTTTGTCTCTGCGTTGTCTTTTGCACCGTTGGAAAGAAAGAAAAAGCCTCGACCTGCCACGCCTGACAAAACATCGACATCATTTACTCGTCACAGCCGCCTCCTCCTCCTCCTCCTTCTCCTCCACCTCCTCCTTTTCCTTCACGTTAACCTCCACACCAGACGCCCCTGACAGCACGCCACTTAAGCCCTCCGCCACAACACACCGTCCACAGTTCGTCGTAACAACCCTCGGAAAATATGATGCGAACTTCTTAAAATATATCGAAAAATCAAAGAGTCTGAACGCACTCTTATCCTCCGTGTATCGGGTATCACTTTTCAGACGCGGAGTCGCCACAAAATAATACGAAAACACGAGGAAAATACTAGAGTGGGATTAGACTTTCTTGAGGGTGAATAAGATACGGTCGAGTTATGTTTCCTATGCATGATGACCAGAAGATCGATAACCCATGACTAAAAGAATATAAGCAAACCAAAGCGCTCTTGTCATTCCTATATACACACACGATGGTCTTCCTTCGTTCCTTCTTCTCCTGTTCTGCCATTAATTCATTTCTTAACTCCTTTCGTTCATTTTTCTCATTCCTTCTTTTTTTCCTTTGACTAGAGAGCTAAGCAAGGCGGTCTTCTAACTCTTATCCACTTATTCCTGTCTTCCTTTCTGTCACTCCCTCTCCCTCCTTTCCATCCTGTCTTTTTTCCTTCCTTTCCTTCTTTCTCCCTTTCTATTTCCTTCATTCTTTCGATTTAAGAGCTAAGTCCTTCTCAGTCCAATGCACCAACCATCCTCCCTTCCTTCCTTCTTTCCTGTCTTTCTCCCTTTCTTTCCTTCTTTCTCCCTTTCTATCTTCCTTCATTCCTTCGCTTCAAGAGCTAAGTCCTTCTCACCGTCCTTCTCACCCTTACACCCATGACTACCTCCCTTCATCCCTCCCTCCCTCCTTCCTCTCTTCCTTCCTTCCTTCGACTTGTTCCCGCCGATAACGCAGCCGACGACGACGACGACGCTGACGCCTTCCCCTAAATCTCCCAGGAAGGCCGCGCGGCATCCTATGATTCCCGTCACTCAGCCGACAATCAAACGCCCCATTAAATAAAGCTTCGGGAAGGGCTGGGAGGCTGCAATTAGGTGACTTCCGCTGATAAGGTAGAAGCGGGGTAATTTACGAGCGGACAAGCAGACAGGTGAAGCAGGCAGGCAAGCAGGCAGGCAGGAGCCCTTCTCGTCGTGGTGTCTCGTAAAGGAGCATCAGAGGCGAGATTGTATGTTATTATGGTCTCGAGAGCACTGCCGGGGTGGCGTGCCAGGGCGTTTTGAGACCCGGCGCGACCACGGTGATGATGAGGCAGGGTGAGTGGCAGCAGGGAGCCCCAGACTACAGCGTGTGGGACCCTGCTGAGCCCTGCCAGACGCCACATCCTCCTTCATCACCCTGCCATGCTAGGTGCCCCAAGGTATAGAGTGGAAGAGCTCGATGAACCCTGCCAGAGGTCGTGTGCTAATACCCTTCCAGGACTACCCGTGTGGGACCCTGCTCTACCCTGCCGGACGCTCCATCCTCTTTCATCCCCTCACCATACAATGTGTCCCAAATTAAAGCGTGGAGAACCTTGTTAAACCTTGCCAAGCTACATGTACAAATACCCTACCAGGATTTCCAAAGTAGTGCAGAATATTAAGACCCTGTAAAACCCTGCCGGACGTCACATCCTTATACCCTGCCAACGTGTAGGACCCTAAACCCTGCCAACGACACATCCTACCTCATCCCGACACACCTTGGAACCCCCCTCCCTCCCCCCTCTCCACATTCTTCCACCACAATCATACCCTGCCAGCGAGGATGTGAGGCTGAGAAAATAAGAAATAGATGAGGGTATAAGCAAAATTCTGTGGTCTCCTTCTCCTCCTCCTCCTCCTCCTCCTCCTCCTTCCTTCTCCTCCTTCTCCTCTTCCTTCTGATACCAAGCCTGGACAACTATGATGCAGGGAAAGTAGAGAGATATGAAAGGTGGAGAATGTACCCTGCATCTACTTAATCTACTCAGCCTCCCTGATACACTGGAGACAAGAAACACTGAAAAATATACAGCACCATTAGCACCACCAGCACCACTATATAGCACCAACAACACCATCACCACCAACAATAGGAGCAGGACCACCACCACCACAACCATTGTCACCACCATCACCATCACCACCAAACAAGACAGCAACAACCAAAGTAACAGGAACACCACCACCATCACCACCACCAACAACAACATGTATAATTTGGTAGGAAAAGAGAGTAGTATGAAAAAAAACAGGAAAACAGAGATAGCATAAAGAGTAAGACATAGCATGATAGAGATAGCATGGAAATTATGTAAAAAGATAGTAGGAAAAACAGAAACAAATTGGAGAGATAGTATAAATAGAGAGATTGTATGAAAAAAATTAAAAATAGATAGTGTGAAAAATATAAAAATGGAGATAGTATGAATAATATGATAGCATGGGAGAGTATGAAAGAGTATGAGAAATTGAAAAAAACTTGAGATCTAAAAGGAAATTGCAATGAATTAGATATGAAAGAAAATGTGAGTGGGTATAACAGATTAGGATGACGAAAAAAAAAACAAGTTGAAATGGTAAATATGAGGAAGCAACACAAATCAAAGAGAAAAACAAACACAGAGAAAACTTTTAGAAATCAACGAATTTTACATAAACAAATTACTTAAAAATAACGTAAAAAAACAAAAACGAAATGTGATGAAATAGTTTACCAGCCCGACTTGAGTAAAATAACCTCCAATATTACCCCCGGAAATAGGTCTGAGAAAGTAAGTAATAAAAGTGTTAAAATATACAAATTACTTAAACGATGCCGTAAAAAAGAGATAAATAAGATAAATGCGAGGAAGAAAAATCTAGTCCGGAAAAAGATAAGATAGTACCCCCAAAATTAAGAAACTAAACTCAGGAAATGACGTAATAATGATAATAAACAAATTGCTTAGAAAAAAAATAGAGTAAATGTAAATAAATGTGAAGAAAACGACACACAAAAAAATATACACAAACAAAATAAAGAGAGAAAATAAAAAGATAATAAATAAAACAAAATAAGTGCCCGCAAACGTAATAAGTATGATAGACGAATTACTTCCAAAAAATAGTAAAAATAAATGAATGTGGAGAAGTAAATGGACCACAAAATATATTCACAAAAAAATTAAAAAAAATAAAAATAAGAGAATAAATGCTTGCAAACGTCCACACACACACACACACACACACACACACACACACACACACACACACACACCTATTTCCCGAGCGACGCAACACTCAAAATAAAGAATGAATTAGCAGTTAACAAAGAATTTAATGAAGAAATGAATAAAACATCACCAGCTCAAGTACCTCTAAATTATCGCTTACTATTTTTACAATCTTTATTTTCATTTATTATTTTTATTTTTTTTATTTTCATGTTTTTATTTTCACAATCATTATTTTTGTTCATATTTTTGCCATTTTTATTTCCCTCTATGTTACTTACGTGCCCCGCTGCCGGATGTGACGCTGAGGTGATGTTATGCCCCCTCCCTCATCCCATCCCACCCCCTCCTGTCACCACCACCACCACTACCTAACATCCCCCACCATCACCATCACCACAATGACGAAGATGTAGCACCAGTAACAACAACTCCAATAACATCACCATCAACACCACCACCAACATCAATAGGAACAGGACCACCACCACCACCACAACCACCACTATCATCACCACCACCATCACCACCAAGCAAAACAGCAACAACCAAAGTAACAGGAACATTACCAACACCATCACCACTACCACCACCACCAACAACAACAACAAAACAACAACAACAACAACAGCGGCTCACACACCTGCCACACCACCAGGTAAGTGCTTCCCACCTTAATTAGCGAGCATAACCACATTCACCTGACAATTATGATCAAGACTCCCGAAAATAGGCCGCCGAGCCGAGTTGACTTTACTAAAACGTTCGTTCATCCCGACTAAAAGAAAAAAAAAAACGTTCCTTCTAGAAAAACGTTCCTTCATATATTTTTTTTCTTTATTATTATCATTCTTTTGCTGTTTGGTTACGTTTGTGTGTGACAGTGACTGACTCTCTTTGGTTCGTTCCCTAAAAAACGTTTCTCCCTAAATAAACGTTCCCTTGAAAACGTTCACCAACAAAACAAAAACAAAAAAACATCCACTGAAAAATAGATTACGTTTCCTTATTTAAAGAAAAAAATCCATAAAATAATGCGATAGTAAAAGAAAAGAAGAAAAAAAAGAAAATGAAGGCAACATGAACCAACAAAGAAAGAAAACAAAAAAAGAAAACAATAACTTACAGGGAAAATACACGAAAGGAAAACAACCAAGCGATGAAGAAGAAAAAAAAGTAACCGCACTTGCTCTCTCTCTCTCTCTCTCTCTCTCTCTCTCTCTCTCTCTCTACCCTCTCTCTACCCCATCTCTACCCCCTCTCTACCCTCTCTCTACCCTCTCTACCCTCTCTACCCTCTCTACCCTCTCTACCCTCTCTCACCCCTCTCACCCCTCTCACCCCTCTCACCCCTCTCACCCCTCTCACCCACTCACCCCTTCCTTCACCCCTTCCTCCCCCCTCCCCCACGAAACACGCGCATTTATCAAGCCAAGCGCAAAACAGAGGAAGTAATTTGCTCCACTTAACACATAATCTACATTCAGGTGGATTACGAACTGCATCATACACATTCGGTAATTAGTACGTAGGTGGCACAAGGTGGGCAGGTGACGGAGACGGGGAGAGACGGGCGGAGGTAAATTGCCACAGGGGGGGAAGCAGGGGAGGAAGGAAGGGCAGGAGGAGGGGGGGGGAGGTGTACGAGGGAGGAAGTGCGTTGAGTAGTGTGAGAGGATGTGTTCTTTGCATATATTAAAGTGTAAGTTGGGCTCTAATGGATGGGGTGTAATTTATTGTTCATTGACTTGGAATGGTTTTAATGTGATGGTGTTTCCCTCCTCCTCCTCCTCCTCCTCCTTCTCTTCCTCCTGTTCCGTCTCCTTCTCTTCCGACTGTTCAATTCTATTTCTGTGTGTTTTTCTCAATTTCTTCCTTTACGTCTTTTTTCACCTTTCTCTCTTATCTGTTGTTTCTCAGTGTTTTTCTTATGTTTTTTTATCTCTTCTGTTATCTTACTCCTCCTCCTCCTCCTCCTCCTCTTATGACTTTTTCTACTGCTTTCAATTTTTGTGTGTTTTCTCAATTTCCTTTTCGTCTTCCTTTGCTTTTTTTCTTCTATCTGTTGTTTCCCAATGATTTTCTTTTTGTTTTTTTAATGTTTTTAGTCATCTTTATAATCCTCTTTTTTCTCCTCCTCCTCCTCCTCTTCCTCTTCCTCTTTCTGTTGTTCTATTTCTGTTTCTCTTCGATTTCCTTCCCCTCGTCCTTTTTTTCATCTTCCTTTTATCTCTTATTTCTGTTCTCCTTTTCTTTTTATCTTTATCTACCGTCCACTTTTAAATCTTCCTCCTCCTCCTCCTCCTCCTCCTCCTCCTCCTCCTCCTCCTCCTCCTTCGTTCTATTAAAATTATCTCCTTATCTCACATCTTTTGCTTTCCCTTCAATTATTTTTTTCCTCTTCTCTTCCACTTGAAAACACTACACACACACACACACACACTCTCTCTCTCTCTCTCTCTCTCTCTCTCTCTCTCTCTCTCTCTCTCTCTCTCTCTCACGACCCCGCGCCCTCCCGTGACACCTGCCAATCAGCCCGTCAGCCCGTCACCTCAGGTCGCCCAGGAGGAGGAGGAGGAGGAGGAGGGGGGAGGAGGAGGAGGAAGAGAGTAAATCAAATTCGAGTGAGAAAAAAATGGAAGAACTGCCAAAAAAATAAAGAAAATTGTAGAAGAGAGTGAGTTGATAGTACAGGTAATAATAATAATAATAATAATAATAATAATAATAATAATAATAATAATAATAATAATAATAATAATAATAATAATAATAATAATAATAATAAGTTGGACAGAAAAAAGACAGATAGACAGAAAGACAGATAGACAGACAGGCAGATAAACATACATACTTGTGAGTCTTCAACATCACCACCATCACCACCATCACCACCACCCCCCTCTCCACCACTACCAACGTAATAATTAGCAACACATTCATTATCCACTAAACACAGACACTCACACAGAACAAGTACAAGATAGCATCACGCCGCCCAGTCAGCCAATCAGGAGCTCTCAATCCCCCGTCAACCAGCCAATAGCATCCAAGACCCTCAAAACGGACGGTATTCATTGGTCATTGCCTTTCGCCCCCTCGACCAATGGCGTGTCCCGAAAAATGCACCCCTGTGAAGTTTTAGCCAATCAGATCATTCGGTTTTCCTCTGTTTGACTTCTTTATTTCTCTCTTTATTATTTCTTTCCTTCGCCTTCTTTTATTATGTTTGTTTACGTTGGAATAATGAGGGAAAATTGATCTTATAAGCAATAGTTTTTAAATCGTATAAATTATTTCCATATATATTACGCTTCAAACCTTCCTCTTCCCCTGAGAATGTATTTAGTGAGGCTGAAGGGGAAGGGAGGGAATAGGAGGGAATGAAAAGAAAGGGAAATGGGAAATGAGGACACAAAGAAGATGGAAAAGGAAAACAAAAGACACGAAAACAAGAAGAAAAAATATATGTAAGGAAGAAAGAAATTTAAAGGTGAGAAGAAGAAGAAGAAGAAGAAGAAAAAGAAGAAGAAGATGATGAAGAAAAAGAATAAGAATAAGAAGAATCAGAGAAGCAGTAGACGAATGGAAATAAAGAAAGAAAGAAAGAGAAAGCGAGAGAGAGAAAGCGAAAAGAGTTAATATTACGAAAGACCCAACGCAGAAAGATGAAATAAAAGGGAAGAAGAAGAGATACTAATGAACGAAGAACGGGGAGAGGGAGAGAACGAGAAAAATAAACGACGCATGAATAAAGAAGGGCGATAGAATGATAATGAAGGGACGAAAATGAGTGAAAATGCGAGGATGATTAAAAAGCGAAAGGTCAGCTGGAGAAACAAAGCAATTTACATAAAGTAGGAAAAGGAAGAAATAAATAAAGGAAAAAGAGAGAGAGAGAGAGAGAGAGAGAGAGAGAGAGAGAGAGAGAGAGAGAGAGAGAGAGAGAGAGAGAGAGAGAGAGAGAGAGAGAGAGAGAGAGAGAGAGAGAGAGAGAGAGAAGACAGAGAACCAGACCACAAAATACCAACCATAAACAAACCAGGTAAGGCCAGGTAAGGTTAGCAAGGGCAGGTAGACTATCAAAACCTCACCTGTACACACCTGGTCTCGTCTATCCTGGGCTTGGCTAGTGGCCTAGGGTGAACAACGAACTAGGGGGGGGGGGAGGCTACAGGATAAAGGGGGACTATTGATGGGTTAAGGGTCATATTTTTTAAAGTTTCGGCCCTTACGGACATTTTTGTTTTACAGTAAACAGCTCAAGGGCAAAAAAAGAAAACAATAATGAAAAAAAGCCCGCAATTCACATTTAACAAGGCGACATTTCCATGGGTAGTTTCAAGACCCTGGTAGCAGTCTGAAGTAGTTTCTGTACCACGACCACGAAGAAACACTTATGAATGGGGACGCGCTTAACCTCTTTTTTCTGGCCTTTAAAAATGACTGATATAAGAGAAAGGAAACGTCTAAGAATACCTAAAATACAAGACTAAGGACCAAGAGGGAGGTGATAAAGATGCGTCCTGATCTCGGGGGTGGAAGCAGGATCTCAGGAATTGGGTGTAGGATTTATAGGAAATGAAGATAACGGGAAGGGACACACGGGAAGGGGCATACAAGCAGACGGTTACACGGGGAGAGGCACGCAGGTAAGGGATACATAAGGAAGGGGTATACGGGGAGAATGGGTACACGGAGAGGGGCATATAGGCAGAGGGGGTACACGGGGATGGGCATACGGGCAGAGGAAGCACACGGGGAGGGGTACATAGGCAAGGGGTACACGAGGAGAGACATACGGGCATAGGGGAAGACGGGAAGAAGCACACAGGTAAGGGGGTGCTGGGGGAGGTGAGGGGAGGAGGCACACGGGAGGGGTACACAGGAAAGGGGCACACGAGGAGAGACATATGTATGGGGAAGACGGGAAGGAGCACACAGGTAAGAGGGTGCTGGGGAGGGGGGGGGCAAGGTAACACATGGCAGACAAGCCGTGCAACGCTTACACGGGCAACTTGCATCCTGTGGCGAAGCGTGGCCGAGATATGGGAGTATGAGGCCATTAGCGGGTGGCGCACGTGTCGCACCCCACGCCACATTACCTGTCACTTTGATCCCGCGAGAGGCCTGGGATTACACGCACTGACGGGGGATGGTGGTGGAGGAGGAGGTAGAAGGTGAAGGAGGGGTCAATGGATGGAAGGATGGAGGATGGGAAGGGAGGGATGAAATGTGTGTGTGTGTGTGTGTGTGTGTGTGTGTGTGTGTGTGTGTGTGTGTGTGTGTGTGTGTTTGGGTGAGAAAGGTTGAAGGGTGGGTGGGTTGGAAAGGGTGTGGGAAGAGGTTGCTCTGCACACACAAACACACACACACACACACACACACACACACACACACACACCCACACACCCACACACCCCCTCTTCCTCGACCTCCCCCTTCTCCCCCCCAACACTTCGCCGCCATTCCAAAACCCAGCGCAAGACGACGAAAATTCTCGCGCGAACAGAAACAGCGGCCCCAAAAAGTGCGGCGCGCGGGAAAAAAAAAAAAATGATAAGTGAGTGTGTTTAAGCTCCTCGCCGCCGCGCCAGCCGAGGAATAATGGCGCAGAATCCTTGTGGCGTAATTTGCATGGTATTTTCCCTGCAGGTGGAGTCCCGTATAATCAACCAAGAATCGCCTCAACCTCCTTTCGATTCTGAGCTCCGGCCTCCACCAGCTTGCCTGCGCGCCCGTCTGCCTGTTTGTGTGTCTATCGGCTTGCCTGTCTGTCTGTCTGTCTGCCTATCTGTATGTCTGTCTTTTCCAGTCATCCAGTAGGTCAGTCAATCAGTCAGTCCGTTGAACAGTGTCTCTCTATCGGCTTGCCTGTCTGTCTGCTTGTCTGTCTATCTGTATGTCTGTCTGTCTGTCTGTCTTTTGCAGTCATCCACTAGGTCAGTAAATCAGTCAGTCAGTCAGTCAGTCAGTCAAACAACTTATCCAACTACTTTCAATGTTATTTTTTATCCTCCACTTTCCTACTCGTTATCCTCCTCCTCCTCCTCTTCCTCCTCCTCTTCTACAAATCTTCCTTGCATAATACAACTCTCTCCTCTCCATTCATATCCTCCTACACCACCACCACCACCACCACCACTTCCACCGCCGCTACCTCCTTCTCTTCCTCTTCCTCGTCCTCGTCATTCTCCTCCTCCTCCTTTGCATCACACGACTCGCCATTCAGTTCACGACCCTCTCCCGCACAGCTCTCCTTCCTCTCCTCTCTCTTCCTTCTTCTTCCTCCGTCAAATAAATGTTGTCTCCCTCCTCGCCTTTCTCCTTCTCTTCAAAAGGCTTCTCTTTATCCTTGCAGTTCTTCTTCATCCGGCATGCGATCCTGACCCACAAACTGCCTCTTCCTTCTTCCTCCTCCTCCTCTTCCTCCTTCTGCTTCTTCGTCCTCCTGTTCTTGTTCCTCTTAATTTTCATACTCCTTTTCTATTCCCTTTATCCTATTCATCCTTATCACACTGGTTTTCAAGTTTGTGTTTATAAGGATACCGTCACCCAGTCTCTCTCTCTCTCTCTCTCTCTCTCTCTAATGGTAATAATAAGGCTATAAAGAGAGTTTCCTTAGCGTCGGTGCCGGTAATACACAGGAGACACCAGAGGAGGACGAGGAGGAGGACGGAGAACGGGCGGGCCGGGCTTATTAATAACGGAATATAATGTAAGAGCGAGCGAGAGAGAGTGAGGGAGAGAGAGAGAGAGAGGACTGGCCTGGCTTCTCCTGCTCTACCACGCCGATGCAAAACCCACACAGCAATATACCCTTGCCGCTCACATGCCCTCCCTCCCTCGCCGCCCTCACGCCCCCACACAGACCAGGGCCCAGCGACCTGACCTGCCCACCTGCCCCTGACGCCCCCGCCCTCACTGCGAAACAATGGCCCTAACGCCCTAAGCACCGGTAAAGGCGAGGCTGCGTGTGGCCGGCGATTTCGAACAAAACAAAATAAATCTTGTACTTTGGTATAAAATGTTTGGGGCGACCACGCACGGCCCATAGCCACCCCAGCTGCAGGACGCCGCTGGACCGTATCTTGGGGGTATTAAATGGTCCGTGCCACGCCGCCCACGCCCGCCCCACGCCTTGCCTTGGCCTCACACGCCCCTCACCACACCTTCAGGAGATGTCAGGGTTCGGGGTTGCCAGTGGGGAGGGTTTGATGGAATGGGAGGGGCGTATGGCACCACCACCACCACCACCACCACTACTACTACTACTACTACTACAACCTCCACCACCATCACCACCAGACCGCCGCCGCGGAGCCGCGGTCTAACAGCGCTTCACCGGGAGACCTTGGTGCACCTCCTCCTCCTCCTCCTCCTCGTCTGCTTTACACACATAACCTGTCCACCTTAGCCTCCTCCGCCTCCTCCTCCAAGTCTTCTTCCTCAACTTTCGCTTATTTCCTCCTCCTCCTCCTCTTCCTCCCCTTCTTCCTCATCACCGCCACACACACACACACACACACACACACACACACGCCGACAAGATCCCTCAGTACAATACATTGATAAGGAGGCGGCAAGACACACGCAACGGCCATTCCCTGTGTGTGTGTGTGTGTGTGTGTGTGTGTGTGTGTGTGTGTTGAGCTAAACTCCCTTGTGATTCACCGGTACTGCTCACTCTTCTACCTCTTCCTGTCCCGAGGCGAGGTGCGGAGGAGGAGGAGGAGGAGGAGGAGGAGGAGGATAACGACAACAAAAAGGGGCATAAGAGAGAGAGAGAGAGAGAGAGAGAGAGAGAGAGAGAGAGAGAGAGAGAGAGAGAGAGAGAGAGAGAGAGAGAGGAAGGTTAAAAATAGATGCACGCCAACAGCAAGGTAAGAAAGAAGAAGAGGCGAAGAAAAGAACTACAAAAGCTTTAAGACGGTAACAGTGATATGACGCAACCTCCCCTCCCCTCCCCCTCCCACACACACACACACACACACACACACACACACACACACACACCTGTCCACGGAAGGCTCAGACACCTTTTACAATAACGAATTCATCACTGCCACTGAGAGAGAGAGAGAGAGAGAGAGAGAGAGAGAGAGAGAGATACACACCGCCATGCTGCCAGTGTTTATACCTGTCTGTTGTACTTTTTTTTAACCATTTACCTGTTGTTGTTTTTTGCCTCACCTGTGTGGTTGGACATGATTTGTTTACCAACGTTTTATCAACCTCTCATTAGCGTACGTGACCTTGATTTCGCACCTGAGTTGTTTTATGTGTACAGGTAAGCTAACCATGCGAAACACACACACACACACACACGCACACACATACATAACACATACACAAACATTCCCAAACATACACACCCAGAAACATGATTACACACACAAACACACACACACACACACACACACACACACACACACGCGAGGATCCTACTAATGCTCTAATTTCTGCAGGAAGGACTCCCGCGGTGCTTCACAAGTGTTCATTGGGACCAACACTTCGGTGAGCCTTCCTGCATAGAGTGTCCCCCTCCCTCCTTCCTCCTTCTCTCCCTTCCTCCTTCTCTCCCTTCCTCCTACTCCCTATTGCTGTCTCCTCTTCCTAAAACAGCTCAGTCTCTCTCTCTCTCTCTCTCTCTCTCTCTCTCTCTCTCTCTCTCTCACACACACACACACACACACACACACACACACGCGCGCGCGGGCTGCTCACTATCACTTGCAAATGAGAGTGAAAGTGGAAGGGTGAGTGGACTAAACGGAAAACAACAACAACAACAACAACAACAACAACAACAAACAAGGTAGAGTAGCCAGCACCCGACAACTCCCCCTCACCTCTCCTGTTCCTACCCACCCACCCATTCCTCTCCCTCCCTTTCCCTCTCCCTCCCTCGCCTCTACCATCTCCGGCGCGGCAATAAAGACGTAACCACCAGCCAATTGCGTGATAATCTACAACGGGGCTTAAGACACGGGGGCATAGAGGTCATGATCCTTTGATAGAGTAGCGGCTGAAACGACCTTATGTACTATACCTTCCTCCTCTTCCTCCTCCTCCTCCTCCTCCTCCTCCTCCTCCTCCCATAATCACCACCACTATCACCACTACCACCTCCACCATCTCTCTCCACACACCGTATATTCTTATCACATTTTTTTAACCCTTAACTTGGTAACCACTACAACTGCACAGCTACCAATATTTACGTCGAGATAAGACACAACTACTACTACTACTACTACTACTACTACTACCGCCTCCACCACCACCACCACCACCGTCAAACTCATATCAAAACTACTACTAACAAAATTATATCTGCCAATCACTTATGCATTCTAGATAACACTTTACTCCTACTACTACTACTACTCCTACTACTACTACTACTACTACTGCTCTGTTACTTTCTCTCTTACTCTCTCTCTCTCTCTCTCTCTCTCTCTCTCTCTCTCTCTCTCTCTCTCTCTCTCTCTCTCTCTCTCTCTCTCTCTCTCTCTCTCTTCCTCTTCCTCTTCGTCTCTCACCGTCGTTACTGCCTATTTATCCTCTTCCCTCCTTTATCTCCTGTTCCGCGTGCTTCCTACATCTCAATTTCGGCGTCTTATCAGATAATTGATCTTCTGGTATTAATTGTGAGCCCTGCCACCTCCCTACCCCATAGCTTCCCTTCCCTCCCGTCCTCCCTCCCTCCCTCCCTTCTTCCCGTCCGCTCCCAGCCCACAGCGTCCCCCCCACCATACATACGGCACCCTCCCTTTCCCTCCTCTCTCTCTCATAGACAAACCCTCCCTGGCTTGTATTCTCCCTCTCACACTCTCTCTCCCTTTCTCACTGACTCTCCCTATCGTTCATGTCACAGAAATATCCTCCTCCTCCCTGCCTATCTACCCTACCCTACCCTACGGTACCCGACACACCCTTTTCCTCCCTATACCTGCCAGACGGGACCCTACCTCAGTGCCTCCTTCCATCTCTTCCCTCATTTCTGTCCCTTCCTTCCCTCCTTTGCTGCCCTTCGCCTCCCCTGCCGTGCCTATCTCCCCGGGCTCGTGCAGACAAAGGCTTCATTAAACAGAGGGAGAGTCGGCCTATCTTGACCAGGCGGGGAGCGGTAAGTACGTTGCATATATACGTCCTGGGCTGTCGATCCGTCACCGCCCAGCCAGCCACCGTGCGCCAGTCCGCCACTCCGCCCGTCCACCTTCCTGTTCTCCCTCCCTCCCTGCCTCCTGTCTCATTACGAGCTGTCACCTACCTACCTACCTACCCCCTTCCCTCTTCCTCCCTTTCCTTCTGTTACCTGGTTTACTGTTGTTTCTGTTCCTCCCTTCTTCTTCTTCGTTTCTACCTCTTCTTAATGTTTGCCTTTTCTCTGTTTCTCTTTCTATCTTCCATTTCATTATCTCGTTTTCGCTTTCCCTTGTTTTGTGTTTCTCTCTCTCTCTAAGTATAAGGTCACGTATATATAAACCGCCATTGTCCTGCTTCTAAAAGGGGACAGACAGACGGAGGGTACAAACGTAAGCTATGTAACAGTTTTAATTGCAGTTGGCGATGACACGGCAACTTTTTTTCTTTGCGACCCTGAACATCCTTTTCCTTATTACTCAACAAAAGGGTCGTTAGTAGTCATTATCCAACATTGTACCGCATCGTTTGTCATTTGTTTTAGTGGCTTTTCCGTCGTCCCATATTGTTCCTAGTGCTGATGTTACTAGAACTACTACGAACACACACACACACACACACACACACATACACACAGACACACACACCTCCTCTGTACTCTATTCAGGAGCAGTATGTAGCGGGCTTTTTTTCTTTAATATTGTTTTCTTTTCTTTTTTACGCCCTTGAACTGTCTCCTTTGCTATAAAACACACACACACACACACACACACACACACACACACACACACACACACACACACACACACCTTACTAAAAACAAAAGATACAAAACACATAGACAAAGAAAAGTAAAAAACTCTTCTAAAAACAAACAAATTGGACAAACATCAACACAGAGACACATATGGATAAAGGAAGAATAAAACGCCCCTTCAGAAAAAAAAGGATATACAAAACATCAACAGAAAAACAATAAAATAAATAGAATCCCCTACAAAAAAACATGGAACAAGAAAACGAAAAAAAATCCTTAACAACAAGACGGAAAACACAGACACAGATACAAACACAAACAGACAGACAGACAAACAGATCAGAAACTCCCTTTAACAAACACAAAAATACGATGGACACACAAACAGATACAGATAAAATATATAACCCCTTAAAAAATGAAAACAAACACATACATAGACACGAACACAGACAGACAGACAGACACAAACAAACAAGAAAAACACACACAAACACACAAACAAAACACAGAATATACAACCCCTTAAAAAAAAAAACAGACACACAAAACACAAAATAAACTCCAGCCCAAAAGAAAGAAAGAAAAAAAAAAGAATTATCTGCTTAATTTTTTCCCGTCTGCCGCAGCTCCACGACTATCGAGGGCCGGTTCATTAAGGTAGATTAATTAAAGGTGAAGTCAACAGGGTAAATAGGGACCATAATTAACAAAGGCGTCCCATTAGAGCGAGGCGGCGGCGGGGAGGTGGAGGTGGAGGTGGAGGTGGTGGTGGTGGGGTTGGTGGAGTGGGTGGGGATGGAGGTAAAGGGGGTAGCAGACTCACTCACACCTTCCATCACTACCACTAACAACAACAACGACAACAACAACAACAACAACAACATCAACAACCAGTACCACAGCAAGAACTACTACCCACGTAAACTACCACTAACAACAACATCAACAACAACCACTACCACAAGAACTACTAACCATGTATACCACCACTGACTACCACTAACAATAAACACATCTACCACTAACAACAACCACAACTACCACTACCACAAGAGCAACTACCCACGTAAACTACCACTAACTACCACTACGACTACCACTAATTAAGACTACCATAGCGACCTCTCCCACTAACTCCCTCCGCTACCACTATCTTCCACTAACTACCACCACCATCATTTTAACCACTAAACCTGCTACACTGCCTCCCATCATCACCACTACCACTACAACTACCACTACTGCCACTGAAACAACCATTCCTACCACTATTAGGGCTGTTACTATACCTGCTACCACTACACTACAACCACTACTGCTATTGCTACCACTTCTATCACTAACTAACTCTCATATAATAAAACCTACATAAAGAAAGCTATTTTTTTACACATACTTTCTTAAAACACACACACACACACACACACACACACACACACACACACACACACACACACACACACACACACACACACACACACACACGAGAGAGAGAGAAAAAAAAAAGAGAAATTAAACAACAGCAGCTTTAAAACGAGGGAGAGAGAGTGAGAGAGAGAGAGGAGGGAGAGAGAGAGGAAGGAATACCATGAATAAATCAATGGAGGTGAATGACTAATTAATAAAGCCCAGCAGGTAAACAGACAGGAGCATTATCTTGAATTAACTCTAATGGTCGTCTAAATTCTGCCCGCGGTTTATCAGCCTTCCTTAACACGAATTGGACGCACGCGAAAAACGGTCCATATAGATTTTTCGATAGCAACTCCCTCTCCCTCTCTCTCTCGACGAAGGTGATGAAGAGACAATGTTGAAGGAACTCACAAACAACGCAAGCGAATGAATGTGTTGACGCCTTCAACCTATAAATAATGTGCTCTCTCTCTCTCTCTCTCTCTCTCTCTGTCTCTCTCTCTCTCTAACCTCTATCCAATCCAATCCTCCCAGCATCTCTATCCTAACCTCATGTCTCCCTTTTCCTAGTTAAAAAAAATTGATGTAAACAAAAACTTGGAAATCGCTGAAAAATGACTTAGGCGATTATTTTATGAGGGTGGCGATATTTTTCCTTTTTTCTCTCATTTCTTTTTCGTCTGCTTCGCTTCATCCCGCCACGGCCTGTTGTACATTGTTGCGCCTCGCTCAGGTGTTGCATGCTATAATTATTACTAGGGGGCATTGTACGAGGGAGATCAGGAAGGGAGAGAGAGAGAAGCAAGGAGAGGGAGTCACTGAGGGAGAGGGAGAGGGATGATAAGGAGGAAAAGAAGGGAGGGGGGGGATGAGGGGTTTAAAGGGAGATGTTAGAGGAGGAGGAGGGAGACAGGAGGAGGAAAGGAGGAAATATAAATGAAAAGGGAGAGAAAGGGGATAAGGAAGACAGGGAGAGGGAGAAAAAGGAAAGTGAGAGGCAGGATAAGACTTAAAAAACAGGAAAAAGAGGGAGTGAAAGGGATAGAGAAAGGATGAAGGAGGAGCCAGGGAGAGAGAAAGTGGAAGAGAGCGAGTGAGAGAGAAAGGGAGAGGATAAGACTAAACAACTGGGGAAAAGAGGAAAAAAAGGGACAGAATGAGGACGAAGAAGGAGGAAGGGAGAGGGAGAGAGAGGAGAAAAAGGTGGGAGAGAGCGAGTAAGAGAGAGAGAGAGAGAAGGAGAGGATGAGACTGAAAACATGATACAGAGGGCGTGAGAGGGACAGAGAGAGAGAATATGAGGGAGAAAGGAGGAAACAGAGAGGACGAGAGAACGAATGAGAGGAAGAGGAAGAGGAAGAGGGAGAAGGCGAGAGCGAGTGAGAGAGAGAGAGGAAGAGGGAGAGGGGATGAGACTGAACACCTGCCTCTCCTCGGTTTCTTTTATGGAGCGCAATTTTTCATGGTAAACCAACGTCAACATGCGTAATGCCGGCGCCCTCCATCACCAAGCGTCGCCCCAAAACATACGATCGCTCCGTCTTTTATCCTCGGCAGGGGACACACGAACTTGAGGCGCCGCGGAGGAGAGGCGAAAATGGCACTCGGGGCGGCGGTGGGTGGAAGGTCAGGTCTTTACGTGGCACTCTGCAGCAGGTGCCAAAAGGTGCTGGTGCTGGTGGGTCGGCGACTACCTGGGCAGGCGAGGGAGCCATTACCTTAACCACCTGCTCCGCGCCACACGCTGCCGCTGATCCCCAATACCAGGTGGAAATTTCCCCTCACACTCATGGGGCGCCACACCCTCAGGGACACCGCGCGAGGGAGGAAGGTGAGAGAGGAGGAGGCAAGTGGGAGAAATGGGAGGAAATGGAAGTCGTGGAGCTGAAAAGTGGAGGTTACCAAGAACGTTCTTTTTATCTGATTGTTTGTTTGTTTGTTTGCTTCTATCTCTCTCACACTCTCACTCTCACACAGGTGCTCTCAGGTGTACGGGAACAACACGGCTTCCCACACCTGCGCCCCGACAGGTGTGATGCCTTTGTGATGGGTTGGGAGATACGAGCGACGTCTCATGTAAGCCCGAACTTTATGATTGTGTGTGTGTGTGTGTGTGTGTGTGTGTGTGTGTGTGTGTGTGTGTGTGTGTGAAGAGAAGGAAGAGGAGCAGACAGAAGTAGTTATGCAACTCAACACACATATATATACACACACACACACACACACACACACACACACACACACACACTAGCACGCCCCCCTCCTCCTCCCCCATCAACACCCCCACACACACAACCCATCACTCACTTCACACGACAAAACAAGCGATGGGCCACGTGCACGCCAGACACCACGCCAGATAACGCCCACACAGCGCCAATAACAGCGATAAGGAAGATATCACACACCAGCGGGGACTCACTCACGGACGGACCAGGTAAGATGATGATTGAGGCGTGACAGGTATGCGTGAACAGGTGAGGGAGCGACGGGTTAGAGCCAAGGTGGAAATTGTAAAGAAGGAACTGTGGTGTGGACGAGAGATTAACGATGGATCACACACATAGGAGTGATAATTAAGCTCTTACAGGTATACGAGAACAGGTAAAGAAATATAACTAAAGGGAACGAGATTGTAGGAATGAGGAGGAGGAGGAGGATGGGAAAAACAGCAGTGAGAGTAGGAAGAAGAGGAGGTAGCAGGAGGAAGAGCAGGAAGAGGAGGAGGAACAGAAGGGAAACAATAGCAACAAGGAGGAGGAGGAAAAGAACAGCAGGAAGAGAAGAAGGAGAAAGAGAAGGCAGCAGGAGGAAGAGCAGGAGCAGGAGGAGGAGGAGGAGAAGGCAGCAGGAGGAAGAGCAGGAGGAGAAGGAGGAGGAGGTGGCAAGGCGTCCAATCAGTGCAGCAGGGAGGCGAGTGTGTCCC
>NW_026111664.1:315000-332500 GCF_024679095.1 Eriocheir sinensis
CACACACACACACACACACACACACACAAACACACACACACACACACACACACACACACACACACACACACACACACACACACACGTAGGAGTAAAATAAAAAAAAATAAAAAAACACCCATAGAACAATTAGCTTTCCTCATCACCCTTCTTCCTCCTCCTCCTCTCTCCTCCTCCTCTTCCTCTTTCCTCCCTTCCCTCCACGGGCCAATGGAGAGAGGGAGGACGGAGGAAATTACTGCATATTTGAAAGCTCTATCAATGTTTCAAAGAGATTCCGAGATGTGTGTGTGGTCGCCCTCCTCCTCCTCCTCCTCCTCCTCCTCCTCCTCCTCTTCTTCTTCCTCCTCCTCCTCTCCCTTCTCGGCTACAATATAAAGGACACATATAACCTATAAAAACCTTCACACATACACACACACACACACACACACACACACACACACACACACACACACACACACGGCGCTGATAAGAGATTGATAGAAGGGAGGAAGGGAAGGTTTAAGTTCGGTCTATTCCTGTTCTCGTGTTTATTTTCGCTCTTCCCCATCATTCTCTCTCTCTCTCTCTGCACTTTATTTTCCTATTCAATTATTTTATTTTCTCTTCATTAATTTTTCGTTCATAAAAGTTTCTCTTTCAATATTTTTCAGTTTCTTTTTTTTCCCCATTCCTTTTATTTGTTTTCTTCTCAATCTTGTCTTTGCAACCTCAATTTCTTCTATTTCCTTGCAATCTTCGTCTTTATCTTCCTCTTTTTCTTCACCGCTTCGTCCTTCAGGCAACATTTTCTACTTAATCTTTGCAATGTCCTTCTACCTCCTTCTTTCGTTCTTTTTAACTCCATGTCTTCTTCACCTCCTCATCATCAAAGCCTCAATCTCTTCTTCTCCTCACCATCTCGCCTTTCTCTATTTCCCTCAGTCATAATTTCTCTCTCAGTCATAATTTCTCTCCTTCACCTCCTCATCATCAAAGCCTCAATCTCTTCTTCTCCTCACCATCTCGCCTTTCTCTATTTCTCTCAGTCATAATTTCTCTCTCAGTCATAATTTCTCTACTTCACCTCCTCGTCATCAAAGCCTCAATCTCTCCTTCTCCTCGCCATGCTCGCATTTGTCTACTTCTCTCAGTCTTAACTTCTTTGCAATCCACTTTTATTTATCTTTTTCTTTACATTCACTTTATTTTCTTTGTTCTCGCGGCCTCGACTTCCCTTCTCTCTTTCCCTTCAGCGCCTCGTCCTCGTCCTCGACACGCCACATCTCCCACCCGGGGCGTCATTTTCACCTAATTTGTGGACAAGTGACCCGCTGTGACCTGCTTTATGGCCTCGGGGGGGTCACGCTCCCCTTCGGCGTGTCCACATGACCTTCATAATGAGACGACCACAGCCAATAATAACCGGCCCCCCTGTCTCTCTGTCTCTCTTTCTCTCTCTCTCTCTCTGTCTCTCTCTCCTATCTTATTTTGTTCCCATCTCCCCTTTTATTGTTTCTTTCTTTTCATCTCTTTTATCTTCCACCTCCTGTTCCTATGATTTCTCTTTCTATCTGTCTCTGTTCTGCTTCTTCCTTCCTTTTTGTATTCCTCCTCCTGTTCCTTCCTCTCTTCCTTCTCTCTGTCTCTCCCTTCCTTCCTCCCCTTCTTCGTTTTGTCCCTCCATCTCTCCTTCCTTTCATCTCTTTACCCTTCCTCTCTCTCCCCTTCCCTTCTTCATTCTATCTTTTCCCCCTCTCCCTTTTTTCTTCCCTCCTTCTTTCTTTCCTTCCTTCCTTCCTTTCGTTCTTTCCTTCCTCACTTGTCTTTCTTCCTTTCTTCTTTCACACCAGCTTTCTTTCTTTCTGTGTGTGTGTGTGTGTGTGTGTGTGTGTGTGTGTGCTTCATATAGCTTCCTTGTTGGGAGGTGAGCGGTGAAAAGGAGGGGAGAGGAGGAAGAGGCGGAGGAGGAGGAGGAGGAAGACACATAGCTTCTCCCCACCCCCCTCAGAATGACACAGTGGACTCGCCTCAATGACACTTATTAAATGCTTCTCCTCCTCCTCCTCCTCCTCCTCCTCCTCCTCCTCCTCCTCCTTGAAGACTCTTAAGGACACTTGTTCTGTAATTATTTGTCGCATGTGGCGCTAAGACCTTTCTCGGGGCCGCCTTGTGTTGCTCTTGTGCTGTATCTTATTATTTTGTGTTGCCTTGAGCTGTATTTCATTGTCTTGTGTTGCCTTGTGTTGCCTTCTGTTGTGTTGTGTTGTCCTGTGTTGCTTTTTCCTGGTCTTGTGTTGCGTAGAAATGGTGATGGACAGTAGTGGTAGTAGTAGTAGTAGTAGTAGTAGTAGTTGTTGTTGTTGTTGTTGTTGTTGTTGTTGTTGTTAGAGCAGTAGTTTATGTTCCATCCGCCAGAGGGACTTTACGAGGGAAATCTGACTCGAAAAAAAAAAAATGACAAAAATGACAAGTGCAAGAAAAACAACAGCAAAAAACAATAAAACAAAAACAAAAACGCAACAACGAAGAGTCCAAGAAGTCCCCTCCCCCCCCCCAACACACACACACAAAAAAAAACGTTCTCGATCACACAAACGCAGAAATGAAAACAGGAACAAGACCAATAACAACAACAAAAAAAAGAGAACACAACATAGAAGAAACCACACACACACACACACACACACACACACACACACACACACACACACACACACACACGCTTCTCTCAGCCCAGCCGTTAATTCCTATCAGGCCGGTATCTCGGGGCGCTGCGGCCGAGGGAAGCGCTCCTACAGACACCTCCTGAAGGGCTTCCCGGGGCCACACGACGCCCACAAACAACGATAAAGGCGCGGGGGACGAGGGGCGGAAAGAGGGGCGGAAAGAGGGGTTGAAAGAGGCCGAAGAGGGGAGAGAAGGGGTAATGCTGGAGGAGATGGTAATGTAAGGAGGTGAGGAGGAGGAGGAGGAGGAGGAGGAGGAGGAGGGAACGAATAGCTGCAAGGAAAGGAGGAGCAAATGGAGGAGGAGGAGGAGGAGGCGTAAGAGGAGTAATTGATGTAAAAGGAGAAAGGAAACAGAAGGAAAAGGAGAGGAAGAGTAAAAGGAAAGGGAAATTAAATATAGATTAGAAGGGATGAGAGAGAGAGAGAGAGAGAGAGAGAGAGAGAGAGAGAGAGAGAGAGAGAGAGAGAGAGAGAGAGAGAGAGAGAGAGAGAGAGAGAGAGAGACGCAAAAGGACACACACACAAAAAAAGACACTAAACCCAAAAACTCTTGAGGGTGAAAGACAAGATCAGATCAGATGGAAGGGAAGGGAGAGGAGGAGGAGGAGGAGGAGGAGGAGGAGGAGGAGGAGGAAGAGGAAGAAGAGGAGGAGGAGGAGGAGGAAGAGAGTAGAAGCCCACGAGTGAAGGTAGGAGGGATAGAAAAAACAAGAAGAAACCCAAGGAATAGAAGGAGGAGAAGTAAAAGAAGGAGGAGGAGGAGGAAAAGAAGGAAGAGGAGAAAAATATGGAAAAAAAATCGCAAAAAGGACAAAGAAAGAAAAGCATAACACCCAAAAGGAGGAGGAAGAAGAGAAGGAGGAGGAGGAGAACCCCATGGAGGAGGAGGAAGAGGAGGAAGAGGAGGAGGAGGGAGAGACAGCCAGGGAGGGACGGAGACCTCTTGGGAGCCTCTTGGCCGACCCTTGGAGGCTCTCAGCATTGTGCCGTTTGCGTCGCGGCCTCCACTTTGTAGTCCGCTGGTGGGCGAGTGTTTTAGGGGCTGTTGGGGCCCACGACCACCAAGGAAAGGACTTGCTTATTGGATTTGCCAACCACTTTGTCCACCGGTCAGGGCGAGGAGCGGCGGAGGAGCGGGGCGACCTGAGGAGCAGTCTGACGAGGAGGCTTAGAAGGGGAGGGATGAGGGTGAGAGTGAGAGGCTGTGGGATGGATGATATGGACGGCTGAGTGGTGGGGAGGAGGAGGAGGAGATGAAGTGATGCTGGTAGGTGATATGAGACTGGTTATGAGGTAAAAGTTAATAAGGAAAATGGGAATAGGTGTGAGGAATGGCAGATTGAATGATGAGGAAGAAGAGGAGGAAAAAATATGAGATGAAGTGATGCTGGCAGGTAAAACAAGACAGGTAATGAGGTAAAGGTTAAAAATAAGACGTGATGTAGGTATAATAAATGAAATGAGGATAAGAATGAGGAATGGCAGATTGAGAGATGAGGAAAAAGAGGACAAGGAATATGAGATGAATTGATGCTGCCAGGTAACACAAGGTAGGTTTCAGAAGGTAATGAAGTACAGGTTAATAACAACACACGTGATAAAAGTTGAATTAAGGAAAGATAAAGATTAGAACGAACGAACGAAGGACAGACAAAGAAGAAGAAGAGGAATAATAATAATAATAATAATAATAATGATCACACGTGTCTAGAATTAAAACGACCACTGATGGAAGAGGAAAACTTAATGATGTGTGTGTGTGTGTGTGTGTGTGTGTGTGTGTGTGTGTGTGTGTGTGTGTGTGTGTGTGTGTGTGTGTGTGTGTGTGTGTGTGTGTGTGTGTGTGTGTGTGTGTGTGTGTGTGTGTGTATTATTTTTATGACATGATTATTTACCGATGAGAGAGAGAGAGAGAGAGAGAGAGAGAGAGAGAGAGAGAGAGAGAGACGAGGGGAAAAGAGGGTGAGGGGAAGCTGTTAAATAAGATAAGGAGGAGGAGGAGGAAGAGGGAGGAGGGGAGAAGAAGGGAAGGAGGAAGAGGGAGGGAAGAAGAAGGGGAGACGAAGAGGGAATGACAAAGAGGATGAAGATAAAAGAAGCAACATAAATTAATCACATTTAACTGGATCTCGTTGTCAGTTAATAATAAGAGTAATAAAAGTAGTTAATGATAATAATAATAGTAATAATAAAGATAATAAATGATAGATAAATTAAACTAACTTCTTCTCTTCCTCCTTTCTCTCTTTTTCTCTCCCTTTTTCCTTCACCTCCCTTCTAACCTTTTCCTTTTTTTCCCTTGTTCTTCCTCCACTTCTACCTGTTTTTTTTTCCTTCTTTCTTCCTCTTCCATATTCTTTCTTCCATATTTCTTTCTCTCCTACGTTTCCTTCCTCTCCCTTCGTTCTTTCCTTCCATCTTCATATCTTCTTCGCTGCCTCCACCTTCCCTTCCTCCCTTCTTCTCCCATATTCCTTCCCTCCTTCCTTCCTTTACCCTTCATTCCACCTACTCTCTCTCCTCCCCCTTACCTTCTACCTACCTTTCCCTCCCTCCTTCCTTCATTCCCTCCTACCATTCCTTCCACCAACTTATACTTTCCTTCCTTTCCACTTTACTCTCCTTCCTTTCAACCCTCCCTCCTCCTTTCCTTCCTTGCCTCCTTCACCCCCCTTCCCTCCCCCCCCCTTAGAACCGGCCGCCCTAAGGATTACAAGGAAGGGAGATAAAATTGGGGATAAATCAACAAACAGGATGACACAGGGGGCGACGATAGCCACTAATGCCTCAAAAATGTACCGAATCGGCCACCGGGGAGGAGCGAGAGCGAGAGAGAGAGAGAGAGAGAGAGAGAGAGAGAGAGAGAGAGAGAGAGAGAGAGGGAGAGTAAATGGAGATGACGAGTAATATAAATGGGAGGGGAGAGGAAAGAAGGAAGGAAGGAAAGAGGAAGAGGAAGAGGAGGGGAAACGAAATGTCTCTCCCAGTGGTCAGTTGCTTCCCTCCCTTCCTCCATCCCTCCCTCCTCTCCCATCCCCAACCCCCTCCCCCCTTCCTCCCCCCTCCCCTCCGTCGTCTAGGCCTGTCCATCAGCTGAAATTAAATTTATTGGAGACGTTATTGGGGAACATTAGTGGAGATTAGAGTTGCGCTGACCGGCATGACAAGTACGTGTTGTGGGGAGCCTGACCGCAGCACCCCCCCCTCCCCCTCCCCCCTCTTCCTCTTCTTCAATTTCCACCCCTCCTCCACCCTCCTTCTTCCTTCCTCTCTTGTTTCACTTTACCTTTCCTTTCCTCTATTATTTCCTCCTCCTCCTCCTCCTCCTCCTCCTCCTCCTCCTCCTCCTCTTTCTTTATTCGTCTTGCCTATATTCATTTACTTCTTTTTTTTTTTTTTGGAAATGATCATCTTCTTGTACTTAACTATTTTTTTTTCCTTCGTTTCTTTTTTTAGGAATTTAAGTTATATTTGCGTTAAGGTAGTATTGGTAACCTCGCTTAATGCTTCCTCCTCCTCCTCCTCCTCCTCCTCCTCCTCCTCCATAACAAAGAGGAGGAGTAAGACCTGTTGCTCCGACAGATAAAGTAAAATAACACCGAGTCTTTACCTGCATTTCTTAATTAGCACAGGTGACCACACATCTCTTGACCCATCCCCTCTCCCCCTTACCCCACCTGTCCCCACGTACCCATCTCCCTCTTCTTTCCCCT
The DNA here is from genome assembly GCF_024679095.1 of Eriocheir sinensis. Classification (NCBI taxonomy): domain Eukaryota; kingdom Metazoa; phylum Arthropoda; class Malacostraca; order Decapoda; family Varunidae; genus Eriocheir; species Eriocheir sinensis. Next base: position 321,428 of record NW_026111664.1, read on the forward strand.
TCCATATCACCCCTTAAACTTACACTCCCATCCGAATACCCCACCTCTGTTCCCCCTCTCCTTCATCCTTCCCCTTTCTTTCCCCTCCCTCATTTCTCCCCTTCCACATCTCCCCTCAGACTTCCCCTCGCATCCACCTCACTGCTCATCATACTCTTCCTCTCCTCCCCATTCCCCCCTTTCCCCCGACTCCTCCTCATCCCCCCCCCACAACCCTCCCGCGGAATGGCATAAAAATAGGAGCGATCAGTGTCAGACAAGCCTCGGAGCGTCCCACGAGCCGAGTTCAACACCGCCGGACGATGCCTCTCAAACGCCACTCGGTCCAAGAACCCGCCACGTGCTTAGGGGCGAGGCTCCCATCAGCTTACGACACACCGTCCGCCCTTGTGTCCAGCGGCGGTGTGGCACTCTCTTGGCCCGAGGAGACTCGCCCCGCGGGACTTCGAAGGGCCGAGCATATAGATTTTTAATACATGGTCACTGGCGAAGGGGGGCCAGGGGGGGTGAGGGAGGGAGGGAAAATTGGAGGGAGCAAGGGAGAGTAAGATGAGGGAGAGATGGTGAGGAAGTAAGGGAAGGAGAGAAAAGATAGAGGGAGGGAGAGAGAGAGAGAGAGATGAAAAGGAGGGAGAAAGGGAGGGGTGATGAATTGAGGATTTAGGGAGAGGGAGAGAAAATGGGGGAGAGGGAGAAAGTGAGAGAGGGAAGGGAGATGGGTGTAGGAGGGAGGGAAAGAGGGAGAGGGAGAGAGTTAGGGAGTGAGAGGAGGGAAAGAGGAGGGTGGGAATGAGGGAATGAGGAAAAAGAAAAAAAACGGAGGGAGAATGAGGGAAAGAGGGCGAAAGGGAGGAAGAGAGTGAGAGGGAAGGAACTATAGATAGGGTAGACAGGAGGATGGAGGAAGGTGGAGGGAAGAGAAGGAAGAAGAGAGAGAGGGAGAAAGAGGGAGAGAGAGAAAATAAGAGACAGAGAGAGAGAGAGAGAGGGAAGGGAATTCACCAACCCACCCAACCCACTCCCATCCCCCCTCCTCCACCCCCACCCCCCCATCCTCCACCCAGCCCTCTCCCCTTATCTCGCTATCTTCCGGGCAAAACAAATTATTAATGTTCTTCACGGTTGCTCTATTTTAAGGGGCCGAGATGGCGTCCTCTTTCCGCTTATCCAAAGAGCTCTAAGTGTAACAAGCGGGGCACAGAGGAGCTTTGGTGTCTTTATCTGCGCCTCAATTGCCTGGGAGGGAGAGAGAAAGAGAGAGAGAAGGGGTGGAGAGGGGGGGGTAGTATGAGGGTGGATCAGTGTGTGTGTGTGTGTGTGTGGAGGGGGTGGAGAGGATGGGTGGGGCGGTAAATTTAACTTGGTGGGTGATAAGGGAGGAGTGGAAGAAAGGGAGAGGGAGAGAGAAAGAGGGGAGAGAGGGGGAGAGGAGCAAAGAAGACAGGGGAGAGGAGAATAGATGAGGGTGAGGGGAGGGAGGGGAGAGGGAAGGAGAGAGGAGGGATTTAAACGTAGAGAAAAAGAGGGGAATGAGATGAGAAGGGAAGACGAGAAGGGATGGGCAAGAAGAGACGGAGAGGAAGAGAAAAAGGAGGAAGAGAGAAAAAGAAGGAAAGAAGAGAAAAGTGAAGAAATAAAGAGGAGGGAAATGAGAAGAGACACTGAGAAGGAAGCAAGAAGATGAAGAGGAGGAGGAGGAGGAGGAGGAGAGAAAGAGAACGAAGGAAATGGGAACGAGCAAAGAAGGGAGGAAAAGGAGAAATACTGAGAAGAAAGAAAGAGGAGGCAGGAGTCAATGAAGAAGGGCAAGGAGAAGAGACACAAGAGAAGGAGGAGGAGGAGGAGGAGGAGGAGGAGGAGGAGGAAGAAGAGGAAGAAGCATAGAAAGGAGGAAAAGGAGAAATACTGAGAAGAAGAAAGAAGAGGGAGGCAGAGTCAATCGAAGGAAGAGGAGAAGAAGAGATAGGAGGAGGAGGAGGAGGAGGAGGGGAATGAGAGGAGGACAAGGACCACTTAAGTGAGGCGTGTTTATGTGCGAAGGGAATGATGGGAGGAGGGAGGGCTATTACACTCCTCCTCAACTGACCAACTGTTTTTGTTCCTTAAGTCAAGACCCTCTGTGTGTGTGTGTGTGTGTGTGTGTGTGTGTGTGTGTGTGTGTGTGTGTGTGTGTGTGTGTCAGTTCGCCCCACATTCCATCCATATCAACTCTCCACTTCTTCCTTTTTCTGCTTTTTTTTCTTCACTCTCTTTTCTTCTTCCAATCCGTGACTCAATCCGTAACACCTTTTTTTGTCACCTGTCTCCCCCCTCCCCCCCTCCCGTGTGGACAGGTAAGGTAATGAGAACAACAATAAAGGTCACCCAACACTCACGCTCTACCTGGCGGGCCAAATCAATTACCACGGGCACGTCACTTACCTGTGGAGGGAAAAGAATATGAGTTAATGAGGATAGATGAGGGGACGACAGGTAAATATTGAACCTGGCCCCGGATATCTGAATGCAAGAAGAGCAGGTAAATATATAATAAACTTGATGGATAATGGGAAATAAAATACACTTGATAATGATAAAAACGAAAAAAAATAAAGGTTAGGGGATGGAGTTAGAAATTAGGGAAAAAAGGTATATATATAAGATTTGACTGTTTTTTTAATATCCACACAAGGAAAAAAAGTAAATATATAATAAACTTGATGGAAAATGGGGAAAATATACACTAAAAATGATTGATAAACGATAAAAAATAAAAAATTAGGGGATGAGTTAGAAAAATTAGAAAAAAGGTATATATATATTTGATTTTGCTTTTATTTATATGAAAACAAGGAAAACAAGTAAATATATAATAAACTTGATGGAAAATGGGAAATAAAATACACTTGATAATGATAAAAACGATAAAAAAATAAAGGTTAGGGGATGGAGTTAGAAATTAGGGAAAAAAAGGTATATATAAGAATTGAACCTGTTTTTAATATCTGAACACAAGGAAAACAAGTAAATATATAATAAACTTGATGGAAAATGGGAAATAAAATACACTTGATAATGATAAAAACGAAAAAAAATAAAGGTTAGCGGATGGAGTTAGAAATTAGGGAGAAAAAAAAGGTATATAAAAATTGAACCTGGTTTTTAATATGAATATGAAAATTGATGAATATTGAAATTGGACTAAAAATGGAAGTTAAAAAAATAGGGGAACTTGTAAGCAGTAAAATCAAATATATACATGTCAAATTAATTACAGAGAACGATTAAGTTTAACAAGGTGCAAATTACTCTTAAAATCATTCCACACTTAAATATTACTTATCTACTCATTACTTACTTATTACTTACCTTGATACTGTAGTGGGGATGAGTACTTACCTTTACTTGCGGATATCACCATCATCATCATTTTCACCATCATCATCATTCATCGTCATTCTTATATTCATCTTCAGCACTTTATCACTATCGCATCAACAGCCATCATCATCATCACATTCATCATCGTCATCGCTATCATATCATCACTATCATCACAATCATCATTTTTCTGCCTCTATTGACTTAGACTCGAGTGCCCGTCTCCCCCTTCCTCTTCCTTTCCCTTCCCATCCCTTTCATTCTCCACCCTTCCCACCACCTCCCTTTCCCTTCCCTTACTATCCATTCTCTCGTCCCTTCCCTTCCCAAGCCCTCCCCTCTCCCCTCTCTGTGCTCCCCTCAGCCAGCCAGCCTTGAACACACACACACACACACACACACACACACACACACACACACACACACACACACATATCTTGCAGAGGTTGACTTTATCTCTCCTCCGCCAAGCCCCACATCGACCTCCTCTCCCTCCCTCCTTCCCCTCCTTTCCCTCCCCTTCCCTCCCCCCCGTCGCCCCCAGCAGGCAGGTCTCCGCAGCCCCGTCAACAAACAAACAAAAACACGCACCGAAACACTGGGCTAAGTCGTCCATTATGAGTATCAGACCAAAAGTTGTAATCGCCCATTGTCCGGATTGGATCCTGATTTTAAAGGGTTCGATGTTATCTGGCGCAAAGTTGTGGGATCCAATTGTGCTGCCAATATGGGTGGTCGAGCCTCTTTGGGCGGCCCTCACTGTGGCGGCGCCCCGGCAGGAGGACCGCCACCCGCGCCGCCGCCGCCGCCGACCCCGATACCATCAGCGGGTGTTCGGGCGACCAGCTGTTGTGGGCGCGGGGGGGGGAGGGGGGAGGGGGATGACAGGGAGGAAGGGGGTAGAGGAAAAAGGGGAGGAAGAGGGTAGGGGTCACAGTGAAGGGAAGGGAAGAAGGGAGGGGTGAGGGGAAGAAGGGAGGATAGTTGGGGTGAGGGTGATGGGGAAGAAGAAGGGAAGGGTATGGGGTAGGGGAGGAAGAAGGGAGGGGTGACGGGAAGAAGGAAGGGTGGTTGGGGAAGGGATGAAGGGAAGGAAGGGTGATTGGGGAAGGGATGAAGGGAAGGAAGGGTGATTGGGGAAGGGATGAAGGGAAGGAAGGGTGGTTGGGGAAGGGATGAAGGGAAGGAAGGGTGGTTGGGGAAGAGAAGGGGGAGTGTGACCCTGAATACAGCCATACAACTAGCCCCTATCACCCCTTCCCCAACTCCCCCCTCCCCTCCTGACGTCACCCCAGCACCTCCGGGAGCGTGGCGAGTGTTGGCGGGGGTCCGTGAGGCTGTGAGTCTGTTTTTCCCTCCGCGGCGACCACTCCCTCCCGGTCGCGTGTAAGGAGCGGGATCGATACCCGCCACCTGACGAAGGAAGGGCCGAGGGCGACGCCTGGCCGTGACGCCGCCGCTGGGTGCCGTCTGCCGAGGGGCGCTCACGGGGTGGGTGGGGGGGGGAAAGAGGGGGACCAGACACTGAGGCCGCTGGGAAACTGTGTACAAACCCGCGGTAATTGAAGTGCTTGGGATAGTCCTGGGGGGAGGCGGGAAGGGGGGGGGGAGGAAAGTCTCTCTCCCACTCTCTCTCTCTCCCATAGCATCCCTGGAGGAGAGACACAACGCACTATTCTTCACTCTATCCTTTCTTCTTCCTCTTAATTCTTCCTCGCCCTCTCAGTGTTTCCTTCTCCCAAACCTCCCTTCCTTTCATCCCTCTTCCTCCCTTCCTTCCTTCCTTGCATCTTACAACTCCCTTTTTTTTCCCTAATTTTACCTTCCTCCCTCCCTTATTTCCTTACATCTCATCATCCCCTTTCCTCTCCCTTTCTTTCTTCCTTCAAACCTTCTCGTCCTTCGTTCCTTACATCTTATCACCCCCTTTCATCTCCCTTTCTTCCTTCCTCCACACCTTCCTTACTTCCTCAAATCTCACCACTCCCTTTTCCTCCAAGTTTCTTCCTTCCTCTAAAACCTCCCTCCCTTCCTTCCTCTTACCCCTCCTATTTCCTCCAACTCTCCTCTTCCTCCTTCCTTCCTACACAGGGCTGGTGGGCGCCGCGAGTGATGGGAGACTGCTATGGGAAGAGGAAGGGGAAGAGGAGGAGGAAGGGGTAGAGGAAGAGGAAGGGGAGGGGGAAGAGGAAGAGGAAGGGGAGGAAGAGGAAGGGGAAGAGGCGCCACCATGATAAGCCCATCTCTAAACGCCACTAAACCTCCAACATAAACAAACCAGGCTGAGGGGAGGACTCCTACACCCCCTCCCTCCCCCCTCCCCTCTCCCCTCCCCTCCTGCACGCGCCCCGCCACGTAGCGCGCGTGTCCTCCCCACGTGTTCCTGACAGGGCCGACCCGAGACTCATCCAGGCGCTCCGGGGGGCATTAGGCGATGTTCCGAAGGGGACCATACACAGGGGAGACAATGTACGCACACACACACACACACACACACACACACACACACACACACACACACACACACACACACACACACACACACATTCACAGATTCACACACCCGTCAGAATCTTTGTCGTCAAACATGAGTCTTCCTCCTCCTCCCCTCCCCTCCTTCCCCTCCTCCTCCCCTTCACCTCCTCCCCCCTCCCCCCCTAAAAAAAATGTTGCAGAAGATATCAAACTTTTTCCCCTCGTTTCAAACACACAAAAAGTCGAGATGACCCAAGACAAACAAACAAATCGTGCCTTAGAAGATATAACTAAAAAAAAAAGGAAAAAAAGCATTATATTGGGTATCTAAATTTGGGAAAGTTAAAATAAATGTGTGTGTGTGTGTGTGTGTGTGTGTGTGTGTGTGTGTGTGTGTGTGTGTGTGTGTGTGTGTGTGTGTGTGTGTTTCCTTAAAAAAAACATCACCCAGTTCTCTTTTTTTCCCTTTTTTCATCCATTTTTTCCCTATCATCTTTTTCCTTACACTCTCCTACCTAACGCGCCTTTCTTACCTCCCTTCCTTCCTTCCTCCCTTTTTTCATTCATTCTTTTCCTCCTCCCTTCCTTCCTACCAACCCAAGACTATAAATATCACTTCTTTCATTCCTTTATTACTCATTGATTTTTCCTTCCTCCATTCTCTCCTTCAGTCCTTTTTGCCACCTTATCATTCTCCTTTCCTTCATCTTCCACCTCCCTCCTTTCCTCTTTGCTTCTCTCCTTTCCTTCTTCCTTTGCTTTCCTTTCTTCCTCCCTTCCTACCAACCTTCATTTCTCAATCTTTCCCTCCCTCCCTTCCTTTCTCCCTTCCTTGCTTTTCCTTCCTTCCTTCCTCCGACCCTTCATACCTGTCACTTTACTCCCTTCCTTCCGCCCTCCTTCCTTTCCTTTCTCTCTTCCTTCCTTGTTTCCTTTTGCTTCCTTTCTACCTCCCTTCTTACCTACAACCTTCCACCTTCTTCCCTCCATTCCTCATCACCCTCCTACCTTCCTACCTTCCTTCCTTCCCTTCCTTCCTATCTTCTTTCCTTTCTACAAATCCACTTTCTTTCAACTTTCCTCCTGTCCTTCTTACCTACCAGCCCTTTCCTCCCTTCCCTCCTTCCTCTCCCTTCCTACCTTCCTCCCACCTTTCCCTCCCTTCCTTCCTTCCTTCCTCCGTTATCCCTTCCTAACCTCCCTTCCTTCCTACCTCCCTTCCTTCCTTCCCTCTCTCGCTTCGCACCTTCCTCCCACCTTTCCCTCCCTTCCTTCCTTCCTTCCTCCGTTATCCCTTCCTAACCTCCCTTCCTTCCTACCTCCCTTCCTTCCTTCCCTCTCTCGCTTCGCACCTTCCTCCCACCTTTCCCTCCCTCCCTTCCTTCCTTCCTTCCTTGCTTCCTTCCTCCGTCATCCCTTCGCCTTCCCAGACCCACACAGCGCCTTGAGCCACGCGCGGCCAATCAGAGTAATCAAGCGATCCAGCCGTCCACCAATCAGCGCCCCGGAGCCTTAACACGTCACAACACGAATAATCCACGCCCGGGAGAGAGAGAGAGAGAGCAGTCCCCTAAGCCTTTGTGCGGCCATTGAGTTACCTGATTGTTTCTCTCTCTCTCTCTCTCTCTCTCTCTCACTACTACTACTGATCTTCTTCTTCTTCTTCTTCTTCTTCTTCTTCTTCTTCTTCTTCTTCTTCTTCCTCCTCCTCCTCCTCCTCCTCCTCCTCCTCTGTCTTGTGATTACTCCGTTTATTTCACTTGATTTCCTCTGTGATTTATATTCCATTTTCTTATTTTCTTCCCCCCGTCGACTGTGTGTCCCAATTTTCCTTCAATTGTGCATTAAAGAAAACAAGAAAATTACACAAAACCGACACGAAAGCAAAAAAAAAAAGACCGATTTGTTTTCTTTTTTTCATGATACAAGGAATGGAAAAAGTAAATAATGGAGAATAGTAATGTTATAAATACGTAAAATAATGTAATTGTGGATATTATCAGTACTATTATTACTATTACTATTATTATTATTATTATTATTATTATTATTATTATTATTATTATTATTCCTGTTATTGTAGTATTAGTAGTAGTAGTAGTAGTAGTAGTAGTAGTAGTAGTAGTAGTAGTAGTAGTAGTAGTAACATCATCATCATCAGCGTCAGAAACAGGCGTGGGTGTGAATCAAGGTGTGTGTGTGTGTGTGTGTGTGTGTGTGTGTGTGTGTGTGTGTGTGTGTGAATCCTGTAATCCCTTCCCCATCGATCCCCTTCCTCACACAACAACACCCCCCCCCCCCTTCTCTCTCTCTCTCTCTCTCTCTCTCTCTCTCTCTCTCTCTCTCTCTCTCTCTCTCTCTCTCTCTCTCTCTCTCTCTCTCGTGTTTTTCCTTTCATATTTTTTTTATCTTCATTTCTCTCTACAGCCTCCTCCTCCTCCTCCTCCTAGTCTTCTTTCTCATCCTTCTCATAAACCACCTTCTCTTTTAGCTCCTCCTCCTCCTCCTCCTCTTCCTCCTCCTCCTCCTCCTCCTCACCAGCTGGCCTCTGATAAGTCAATTGTCGAAATGATACACAATTGGCGAAGGAGAAATACTCGACTACTTCGCTCGTAATGAAGAGACGGGGAGGCGCTGGATGGAAGGAAGGGAGGAAAGGAGATAGGAGGAAGGAAGAATAGAGAAGGTAGGAGGGAGGGAGAAAAGAGAGGAAGAAAGGGAGGAGGAAGAAAAGAGCGAAGCAGGGGAGGGAGTATTGCAGAGAGGGGAGGAAAGGAGGACGGAGAAGGAAGGAGTGGAAGGAAATCAAGGAAGAAAAAGAAAGGAAGAGGAATTAGTAGAAAGGAAGACAAGGCAGGAAAGAAAATGAGGAGGGAGGAATAGGAGAGAGGGAGAAAGGATGGAGAGGAGAGGAAGAAGGAGGAAGAAGGGAATAGAAGTAAGGAAAGTAAGAGGAAGGTGAAGGAAAAAGTTGGAAGGAAGAAGACAAAAAGGAGTAGAAAGGAAGACAAGGTAGGAAAGAAGAGAGGAGTAGGAAAAGGGCGAGAAGAGAGAGAGAGAGAGAGAAGAAGAGGGAAGAAACAGAGACAGGGAGAGAAGGAAGAAAATAAAGAAGAATGGAAAAGAAGATGAGCAAAAGGTTCCAGGGAAGAGAATAAGAAGCAAGGGAAGAAAGGAAGCAGAAGAGAGACTAAAGGAAGGAGAAAGAGAAACCAGAGGAAAAAAGGAGGAAGAATAAAATTAAAATAGGAAGGAGAGGAAATCAGTGAATCTTAACTAATTAAATTGATATCATTAGCTTTATCTACCTTTTATTTACCTTATTAATCACTCTATTTGCATTATTTATTAGCTTTATTACTATCCGCTTTAACATCATTATTTATTTATCATTATCTTTTTTTTTTTTGCTCGTGTTGATTTCAAATACAAAAAAATCGAACTCTTTTTCAATAATATTTTCTCCTCCTAACATTTCTATTACCAAGTCTGCGATGTTCCCTTCCTATATTTCCTCCTCCTCGTCTCTCTCTCTCTCTCTCTCTCTCTCTCTCTCTCTCTACTATCTCTCTCTCTACTATCTCTCTCTCTACTATCTCTCTTCTCCTTGTCCTCCTTATCCATTTCCCAGCCTCCTCCTCCTCGTCTCCCTTATTCTCTCTTTCACTCCCTCTCCCTCTCTCTCTCGCTCTCTCTCGGCGGCGTCCTCGTCTGGAGCTGACAGCCACGCTAGGGGGGCGCTAATTTCACCTAATCGCGTATCATTCCCGGGAAATGCAGGGGTATTCGGGGCGCGGGATGAAAGGGATGTAAAGATGACTCCATTCCGACCAGAAAATAGAGGACGATCGATCCGCGCGGCCCTCAAGGAGAATCTAACCCTAGTCGCCGGAGGATCTAAGAGAGTTCGCCACCCCCTCTCCCGCCACCACCGCCGGCAGTGAGCCCCCTCCAGCCTCTTATGACCCGAAGGTGTGCAGGTGACGGCGACGCTGCAGGAGAGCTAATTAGCCCGGAAAAATAACTAAATGTTCCCAACCAGCGCGTCTCACCTCACCTGGCTCAGAGGAGGAGGAGGAGGAGAGGCTGACTTTAAGGAGGAGGAGGTAGAGAAGAAGGAAGAGGAGGAGAAGAGGCTAACTTTAAGGTTGACGAGGAAGAGACGAAACTGGCTTTAAGGAGGAGGAGGAGGAGGAAAAAGATAAAAGGAGGAGGCTGACTTGAGGGAAAAGGAAGATAAGGAGGAGGAGGAAAAGAACGACGTACAGAAGGAAGAGAAAGATAGAGAGAAAGAGACAAAGAGAGGAGAGAGATATCTGAAGCAGCTTCTTTATTTTGATTCAATGTTTTATTTCGTTTTTTTCTTCTTTGTTTACATGAATGCCGTTTTCTACCCTTAATCACACGAGGAAGAAGGAGGAGGAAGAGGAAAAGGAAGAGGAAGGAGCGTAAAAGGAGGAAGAAGAGGAAAAGGAGGAGGAAGGCGCGAAAAAGGAGGAGGAAGAAGAGGAAAAGGAGGAGGAAGAAGCGATGGAGAAGAAGTTTGGGAGCCATTAGGAAGGAAATCAATCCCCTTCCTTTCCCCTCATTCTCCACCTAATTACCCATGGAATATAGAGAACTACTTCGAACAGGGACAAGAAGGAAGCCTCGAAGTTATACCTCAGCGCAAAAGAACGATGGACCAACGCCTTCAAGAGCCCTTCAGTGACTACCTGCAAACCTTCGACGAACCTCTGCGTCACCCACAACACAACCACCATCGTCCTAGCCACCATCATCACCACAACCGCCATCATCTCAACCACCAGCACCACCATCACCATCATCGTCTCAACTACCACCACCAACAACAACAACAACCCCGCCGCTCACTTTCAGGCCGAAGGAAATGGCTGCCGTGGCGTCCAGTGAGGGAAACCGATGAGGCGTGTCGGTCGGGAGGGCAGCGGAGCGGGAAATGAGAGGGACGCCGCCTCAGTTTTGGCCGGATAAAAGGGCATTACCTCCATTGAGCCGCACGAGACGCCTTTGCCATCACCACCACTACCATCACCACCACCATCACCGGACATTGCTCACCATACAATCACCACTCCGCCAGTCCACTCCGTCCATCTCCTCGCCACATCACAAGCCGCCTCCTCCTCGCTGCCTCCAATTCTCCTCCTACCGACCGATTAGTTCTTTCTATACGATGAAGGTGATTTCCAGTGTTTCCTGATCCACTTCCGTTTC